>NW_027448004.1:0-18149 GCF_038048845.1 Mixophyes fleayi | reverse complement strand
TCTTACACTCACTGTTCCACATCTGCTTTACCACTTTGCAAATCCCTACGCTAGCTCCCTGTGTCCTCCAGAATTCAATTCAAATTACTCACTCTTATCTACAAAGCCCTCAACAACACCACTCCTTCATACATCTCAAATCTCATATTAAAATACTCTCTCTCCCGCGCTCTTAGATCTACCTCTGGCCTGTTCCTTGTCTCGTTTCTGTTAACCATCTCTCACTCACGCCTACAAGACTTCTCCCGTGCTGCTCCCCACTTATGCAATTCCATACCATGCCTAATCGGGCTTTCCAACAGCCTTCAAATCTTTAGATATTCTATAAAAACAATTTTTTTTTTTTTTTTTTAAAGCTCACCTTTTCCACAATGACACTATTCACACTACTGCACCCTCACAGCAGTTCCAATCTCCACTCTAAGTCACACTCGCTCCACTTGTTTCAGCTGGGTCCTCTTTCACTTAAAATGTAAGCTCTCTATAGAGCAGGGTCCTCTTTACCCGTTTTTTTCATGTCTGCATTTATTTTGTCTGCCTTGTATGTTTTATGTATGTCCTGTTTTTCCTACTGTACGGTGCTGCAGAACACTATGGTGCTTTAGAAATCTACGATAAGTGAAGGGGAGCAAAAGCAACATGGAGCGGCATAGTGTCAGGCATCAGGAAGAAAACATTACATTTTATTTTTATTTATTTTTTTATTTTTGGTTTTCCTTAATAAACCTTACAAAGTTGCATAAGATATTTTTTCTTTTTCTCGCAGCACACACAATCTTAGACTTTGATTATTTGGCCCAATTGGGGTTTTGAGTTTGAAATGCCTAATATAAACCAACACATTTTGTTACTGATTATAGAAACTGGTGGATGTTGCTTCTGACATACATGCAATCATGTGAAAGAAAAGTAGAGCAATGTTCAAATCTGTGTTTTTACGTTTCAGAACATAATTATGACTATCTAGTCATCACCATGTAATATGTTTGCTAAATCTAATTTCTTGTGCCAATACAATGGTTTTTACTTTGTCAACAAAAAATAGACTACCTGAAAAAGAATGTGTGGAAACGTAAGAACCCATCATGAATCAGTAGCTTGGAGAACCACATTTAGCAGAAATTCATATAAAATTAATCCCCTTATGTTGTTGATCAGTGGCTTACATGATTTATTAGGAAATTTGTCCCACTTCTCCTCAAAACACTGCTTTATTTCATTAATGCTTGAAGGCATTTGTTTATGGACATGTCTCTTTAGGTCCGGCCACTATATCTTAATGGGGCAGGTCTGGACCTTTTCTTGGGCATTCACTTGTAGACTTGCTGGTGTGCCTAGGGCCATTGTCTTGTTGCATGATTCAGTTTCAGTCAAGCTTCAGTTGTCGGACAGAGGGCCTTACAATTTCATCTAGATTACTCTCGCATAAAGGCGAAGAGGGAATGTTAAGGCAATACATTCCCCCTCAGGTTTAAACCATAGTTGACTTGTCTCCCGGGATGTATGGGAGACTCCCGGATTTCTGGGAGTCCTCCCGCACTCCCAGGAGAGCAGGCAAACCTCCCGATTCCCAAAAAACTTGATAGTAAGGTGGCCAGGCTTATGACGTGAATGACACATCATCGTGGCCCCACCTACTGCTTTAATAGGTCCAAAAATGTAAGTTAAGGAGGTGGGGCCAAATGATGTGACCTGCCTGGCCCCACCCCCTACACGCCCACCTCCCCCCTGATCTCCCAGAGCACTAATTGCCAATGTTGGCAAGTATGCTTTAAACCATGCCACCCATAGCTGCTCAGATATGACCGCCTTAATTGGCTGCTTCAATGTTAGCTGATAATGCTTCTGACTTTCAGTATCCCTACATACCATTAGACATAGAAAATACTTTGGTGGAGATTTATGTATTTGCGGTTAGATGCAGTGTAGTTTTGTAGATTTGCCTAAGAGGGGAATTATTTAGTTTCATGGATTTCTAGAACGACATGGTTGAAACCTGTATGGATTAAACACACATTCCAAGATCTTAGGATGATCATGTTTAAATATCTGTTAGGAACTTGGTAGAAAATTTTGGTGCAGTCTAAACAAGTTCTTCCTATGCGCACTAGGAAAATATGCATTTAGATGACACTTTTTTTTTTTTCATTTAGAGTAGTGTGTATACATGGTAATGTTACATGCAATGTTTAGTCACTCATTTGTATAGGTTTGTTTAGACAAGTTGGTTCAATTGCAGGAACTGCAAGAGCATGTTTCTTTAATGTATTAATTGACATTTATGAATTCTGGTACCAGGACAAATTGTCTGAATCACAAAACTCAAAAACTATAGTTAAATTATTTTTTTTTGCCCCCTTTATAAATGTAACTGCAGAAGGAGAGTTGCTAAAACAATATATAAAGAAGAAAAATCTCTAGCTCAACTTTAAGGGTGTGATCAGCTTGGTGTTTTTTACTTATTAAATGCCATTTAAATACCACTCACATCCCCATCCTAAACTACTACATACATGATGGTGGGAAATGCAGCAATCTCATGGCTGTATCTGCTGTTTTGAGTATGGTATTTGTGACAGGATGGACCGCCTATGCCACCCTGTCTGTTGCTGCTGTGAACCGGCTGGTTTCCTTTTGTTATCCAAAAAGCGTCCTCTTGCCGTAGTAGGAGGGGCTTACACGAGCTGCCACCACTGGACTCCTTACCAGCATCCAGTCCGGGTTTCTTCTGGGTAAATGACGCTGCTAGCGAATCTCGTTGCTGGTGTACCGGGGCTGGTACTCCTGACCTCTCATGATAGATCAGAGTTGCTGTGGATGGATCCCCCCTGGCCTATCACACTGACCAGGGCTACTGGGTAGTAGGCAGAGTGGTGGTACTGGAAAAGCTTGGGTCCAAACCGCAGACAGCCGGCGAACGGATTAGATTTAGGGTCTAATCTGTAGATCACGGGAATACAGCAATATTGAAGATGTTTCCAAGCAGGTCTTTGAAGCAAAATGTTTATTTGCTCACACTGGTTAAACATTCCAGTGATCAGGTCAGTTGCTATCAGAAGGACACTTTTCACATACAAGCAAGTGCCTTTTATACATTTCAGACACTGCTATTTTTAGCATCAGGATATACTCTTATTTACACAAACATGAATTTACATGCATTGCAAAGCTAACAAAATTTGCTCTTCTCTATGAAATTCCCTCTGGACAAGAGGCCACACAGTAACGACCTCCTGCTGGGCCTTTGGACAGAGCAGGCATGACACTTCATCACAAAACTTTATTAGCACTTTCTGCTATCCGACTGCCTTGCACATATGCCTAATTGGATGTTTCCACTAGCAACCTTACAAATCCTAAACATTGACACTTCCATACTAAATACATCCCAATACACACAAGACCTCCATCCACAAAGGCCTGTTGTATCAGATATATGCATCAGAAATAAGGCATATCCTTTAGTAAAGTGAAAACAGGAAAAAACAATTTCTACCCTGGTCTCAGAAATAACGATTTCCTATCTCAGAATAAATGCAATACTAAAAATAAGTTCCTATGCAACTATATAAATATGTGACCTGCACTAATTCCCTTTAAGAAATTGATACCATAAGTTTATTTATGAGTGATCCAGTCACAGTATTTTATATTAAAAAAAAATCCATTCGGCTGAATGAAGAGGCTATTAGGGGCACATATGAAGTATTAAGTACTTAATATACACTCCAGAAAGCAAAATGTCTAGATAATCTCTGCAGACCTTATGGTTTTGCATGTTTGCACATTCCGTTGATACCCCCAAGCTCAGTCACCATAGAGGACTATGGGAAGAAGTGCCCTTTTACTGACACAGCCATATATGAGTTTTTTTTTTATCCTTATATGATGCCTTCGTGTTCCACAGAGCTGTTCAACTGGAGAATTTTATCAGAAGAACCCATTATCCCAATGTAGGAGAAAAATGTTTACATTTAGAAGATTTCTTTTTTTGTCCAATGTCTCTACAGTGATTCTGTCGTGGAATAGTACATTTTTATTACAGGTCTATTCAATATTTTTCATGTTTCGTTTGTTTTCTGTCTTTAATATATGGCATTATTGACATGATTAATTGACTTGGATGATGAACAGTAGTGTTGTGGTTGTTATTTACTCTATTGTAACCTGCTCATTTTCGTCTCAAGTGATAGAACTATTTGTACATTGGAATACTGAAGTCTGGGTGAAACAAACTGTTCATATATCTTTGGAAACCAATGATTTACCAGCGTTGCAGTCATCAAAATCCCTGCAGAGTGATGTGATTAAAGAAATGAAATGTGCAATGCTACCAGGAATGAAAATGGGAACTATCGTTACTGTCTTTTAGCTGAACAATGGCTGATTAGGATCAAATATAAAAGGGATTGATAGATGTTCTCTGCCTCAACTGTGCAATTACAAACACAGCATTTGGAACTATTTGCTCCTTAATCGGAGTCTGTCTTCTGAAAGAAGCTTATTTATATCCTTATTTTATAGAGGTTTCATTGCTTCAGCACCTTCTAATGAAGCATGAAAACACAACACTTTTCTATAATTGCAAGGCAGTCATTCAGTGATTCCAGATAAATAGAAACATTGAACTACACATTTTAAAGAATACAATTTTTTGCATAGCATCCTCCCCTCTCCCTGCATTAACTGTTATTTATATTGACAGAGAAACAAATGAACAATCCTGAGATTCTGACTGATAAAACACCTTTTTTTTTATTATTTTATTCTTTTTCCTCTGGGGCAAAGTAAAAAGCTGCACTCATTCAGAGCCATGGAAATTTGGCTACAGGAGTATGTTTTTAGACTTAAGATTTTTACAGTGCTGCATTATAGATATAAGATTAGGTACCAGTTGCATTAGAAGACAAATAATGTAACAAACTTAACTGATCAAATCGCTGCTTTTATATGGTTTCACGCTTTTTATGTTTAAAATATTTCTATGCATGTAAGGTTTGCAGTGTTTTATCTGACCATCTAAAAGACTGGCTAAAATATTTTTCAAGAGGATTGTGTAGTTGAGAGAGAGCGGCAGACACAGCTCTGTGTTGTTGGGCGCCTTCTAAAGTATAATTTGATTCCTTTGGTGATTGACTGATGGATAGTTTCATGTGAACGTTGTGTAAAGGTAGGACTTTGATTTCCGTTTTGTAAATATTTTGGGTTACAAAAGGAGAACAGCAGAAAAGATATATAGGTAAATGAAGGAGAAAATATATATGGTATAGGTGGACTCCATTAGAATATTGGGAAAGTAAAAGATGAAGCGTGTACCCAAGATTTAATCAAAGAGAATCAAGGTTAGTGCATGAACGAGGATGAGAAAAGATAATTGTAACAATTACATTTAATAGACCAATAAGGCATTGTACGCTACTACAACTTGGAATTCTGTCCAAGGGAAGCATGCTACATGTGTGACAATATTCTTCTCCTGCTTTTCTCGCTGAATGAAATAATTGAGGTGAACAATATTTTTAATACTAATTCATTCAGCCAAGGTCAGGAGCAGAACATGTTAACAATGTAAAATTATGCAGATTGGCACACTATGGTACTGTTGTATAGTGCACACTTGCACCCCCCCAATCCTTCTCACCACCTTTCACCCACTTTTTCTCACTCCTCCTTCCCTCTTTCTTTCACCCCTTCTTCCTCCTTTCTCACTTTCTCCTATTCTTGCCTACTTCTTGGACCTTCCAGAGAGGAAGGTTCATGTGACCGGTGCGTGGTGAAGAGATTCAATGCCGCAAATAGTCTAATTGTAATGCAGGGGACGTGGGGACAATGGTGCGTATGAAAGTAGGCAGAATCTGGGAGGGTCTGCTACTCTTCTGGGGGTTTGAGAAAAGTCCCCGAAATTTGGGAGTCTCCCTGACATTCCAGGAGACTAAGCAAGTATGCTCTCCCTCTTTCCTCTTCCATCTCCCCTCTTCTTCCCTTTTTTTTTTTTTCTTCTTCTTTTTATTTTTCTTTATTAAATCTCAGCTTTCTACCACACTGGTAATAGAGTAAACTACTAATTCTTCTCCATGGTGTTTCTGCCCACTGCTTCTCCAGTCTGTCTTCAGGAAGATTAGCAGACTCTCTGGGCATCCAGGAGTTGACTCTCTATTTCAGAAGTCTCCCAGGCATTCCTGGAGAGTAGGCAAATATACAGTGATATAATCTAATCTCTGTGCAAAGAGAGCGAATTCAGCTATCAACATAGTGTCCTTTAAAGTCTGACTGACTGTAATTTTTTGTTTTGTTTTTTCCCCCGGTAAGACTGTCTGTAAGAGCTTTTGGTAGGTGGATCAGTAACTGTTTACTAACAGGGGAAGTATTTTTAGTAGGGAAGCAATCTCTTTCATATAGTTTACAGAAAACAAGAAGTGGGCCTTGTACACATGATTTTATCCATTCAGCAATGTGAACGAGAGAAGCAATGTTGGTTAGTTAAAACCTATATCCTGTGTGTACCAATTAGCTAGCTCACTGTTCTAGAATGTAGAAATTCCTGGTCTTAAATAATCGCATGTATGACAGCTGCACATCCCTTTTGTTATTGGAGCAGTCATTTGCATACTTTTTTCCATCGCCAACCAAGTATGTCTTGTAGGACAAATGGATATTTTTTAAATATATCATAGTTTCTCAAATCTATTTCCCATGGGCTGCAAACAGTGTATTTTTTTCCACGTATTCTCACCTGGAGATGAATCTTATTTAGTGAATTTATAATATAGATATTTATACAATTATTTAGACTGTGCAGCAGTGCGTTTTGGTGTTTGCTAATTAACTAAACTAATTAACAAAAGTCGGGTAAGTACTTAAACCCAGGAAAGCCAGTAATTTAACTTTAAAAAAAATAAATACAGATTCTTGTGGACCTTGAGATTGACGCTAGTTCTGTGCCCCTTCTATTGCATGTATTTTAAAGTTTGGGTCCCCCTACCTGCATGTTTGCTCAGTGATAAATGTTTCAGTATATTAATAGTATAATTTATGCTTTATCTTATGCTCAATGTATGGGCATAGCTTGGAAATTATTTACTTTTGCTTTTAGTAGTACTGATATTCAGTGAGTAGCAAAATATTCACACAGAATTCACACAAATGAGTTATGGGGTAAAGTAGCTAAGAGGAAACATGCATAGAATGAGGATACATATAATTTTGGCTCAAAATTCCATGCAATTTTTTTTTAATATAGACTAGTGGAAATGTTGGGAAAAATCATGTTTAAAATTTTAAATGTTTGTCACAATGTGTTGCCTTTCTATTTTTCTTTCCTAGATAACAACACTTATCAACTACAAAGAAAAACCAAAGAAATCTGAGAAGACATTGCAGGCAATTCAACGTGTGGGTCAAGCTGTGAACCAGGCTGTGGGGAGGTTTGTCACAGTAGGAGAAACCATAGGGAATGAGAACAGAGAACTCAAGGAAGAAATGAGTTTTGCCTGCAGTGAGGCAAGAAGAGCTGGTAAGAAGGCATTAAACATATGTATCAATTATTTAAAGAATAACTCAAATTTGTTTTTGATGGGGGCGGATCATACTTGGACTTACCCTTGGTTCAAGTTTTGTTGTTGATCCCAATGGCATAAGCAGTCTTTTGACAGAAATCCCATTCCAGCAAGTTTTATACATCGGCACAAATAACGTTTTTTGAATATGGTTTTAAAAAATATGATTAGAGGAATTCATGCATGAAATTGTAAATAGACTCAGCTCCCAAGGCTAAGATGGAAATGGCTACACTATTTTGCCATCACATTACTACCATTAGGTTCTCTAGTAAGGGTCAGTTGCAGTGCTCATGTGAGAGAGTTGGGACTGTACAAAACATAGTTACAATGTTGTTAAGGTTACATAAATGAAAGTCCTAATCAAGTTAGAGATGAAAATTATATAAAACTTCCAGGCTCTAAAATTTGTCTTTTCAGGAGGAAGAAAACTATTTGTCACATAGTTGTAGCTTTGTATACCATTTGAAAAAAAATAATACATTTTAAATTGTTTCTTAAAAATATCTACTGTATCGTTACCATGATGTCCATACAAATCTAAGCAAATATTATGTTCTTTGTGCCTAATATAATACGAAGATCTAGCACAATTGGTAGAAATTTAAAAAGTTAAACATGTCTCCCTTTGTCAACTGTACACCCTGTTATAGGCTGTGATTTGAAGAGATTAATAAGACTACTAATAAAATAGTGGATCCTTTCGGATTATCTCCAAATGGCATGAGAGATAGTTATACTGTTTGTAGAGTAAATAAACAAGTTATAATGTTTGAACATTAAATACATGCAAGGTATCTTGTGAAAGACTGGATACTTTCTGTTTTTGGAGGAACAGTGGAATCCTTTGTTTTACTGTGTAACTTCTAATTTTTTTAAAAAAATGATTCTCCCTCTCCTTTTTTTGTGAGTAAGCAGGAGACTTTGACTGTATCAGGAGTTTGAGGGTCAATCTGTTAGACCAGGAGAATTTTGGATAGCTGACTGCACTGATGTATGACATTTCAATTAGTCATTTAGGATTAAAGGTGAAGGCCAGGTTTAAAGTTTATTGTCCTATCTCTGTGTATATTATGGTGACATATTATAAATGACTGAAAACGATGAAGTGTGCATATTGTTTAATATAACGTAACTTACCCCATATTGTATATTAAAAGGTACCAAACAAAGGAGATGTATGAATTCAAACTATGCCACTGGTTTCACAATATATATTGGGTAGCTACACTCTGCCCAATCTCTAGGCGACTCCTCCTAAAGATATGGAGCCCATACCGGCTATGAAACAAATAACAGCAGGAGTGATATATGTCTATTATTAGGAGAACATTGCTTAATAAATTGCATGTCAGGCCTGGCAACCTGTGGCTCTCAAGGTGTTGTGAAATTACAAGTTCTAGCATGATTTGCCAGCTACGGGCTGGCTATCTACTTGCAAAGCATAATGGGGCTTGTAGTTTCACAACACTTGGAGAGCCACAGGTTGGTCAGGCCTGCTGTAGACAGATACAGAGAGGTGTAAGACAATTGGCACACACATCATGTATAGTCACCAAGATGTCTTCAATAGACCTCTTACTAGCATTCACACTGGATTGAAACATTATATGTGCTTCATCTGTCTACTTTTTTCCATAATACATAGACTATGAAATAGGTATGTGTTCCTACCAAATACTTATATACACCAGTTACGTGTAAATCGATAAAACAGCAAAGTGACTTACGAACGCATTTGTTAATAGTATTATATTTGTATTTTTATCATTAGCCATATGTTGCATCAATCTTTATTTTACAAACCTGTAATCTGTAAGTACATGCCATAAATAAAATCAAGGGTCCTCTATGAACCAAATTTAAAATAATTTTCTGTTGTTGATAACCTGATCACATGATCAAATAGACATGTGAGCATTGAGACAAATAGCCACATTTGTATACCTTTGTTTCAATGTCTCAATCTAATACGGTTATATGATGATTGACACATCAGTAATATAATTAAACTATTTTCAATTTACTCTATTTTTTAAATGTAGTACATGTCACCAGTGGGTCATAAAACCAAAGATTGTTATTTTCATTTATCAAATCTATGTTAATTAGTAAAACTGAATGTAATATCTAAAATGTAATAATATAATGTAAATCCACAAAATACTATATTATAATCATGCAACATGACAAACAAGTGTGATGGTGAGGATTCCAGAATACACTGAATTGTGTGCCAATTTGATAAGTGTGCAGGTTCAGCTTTATCCGAGCTGACCAGTAGTAGGACAGGAGGTTGGGAAATCCCAATCTTCCTCAATCTGGGTATAATCTTTTTTTTTTTTTTTGTAAATCTTTTTTTATTCGTTTTTTCCTTAAATTTTTGAACAGACAATAGTTCAAATGACAAATACATTAAATCAAACATGACATATCTGTTACACATTCTGATGTTTTCAGATACAATTAAGATATTCATAACAATTTGGTATTAGAGATCAACGTCAAATATAAACTTTGAAAATTTGCGTTACTTAGAATTCACGAAAACCTTGTAGATATTCTTGTATACATATACTCATGAATGTAACTGTTTGATATGAACTATTATCAACAGATGAACACAACTGAATTGGGGGAAGGAGACAAGGAGGGGGATGGGGGGTAGTTGTCTCTTAGTAAAATGCAAGTGAAAGGGTATTGGTCAGACCTTTATCTAACTAACCAATATCTGTGTCCTTAGGGGTATTAGAAGGGTCGAGCTACCGCCCAAGGGTTTATTCAATCGGCAATCCCAGAATCAAAGTAAATTTAGATTTGAGTCCAGATTTTTAGGTTTTTGGAATCCAATCAGATTGAAGCTGCCACATTTTATCAACTAAATTCTTTTTTTTTTTTTTTAACTTAATTGGTAAATACCAGGTAGTGTATTCAAACTATTTAAAGATATTCTGCTGGATCAAGGGGTACAGCGATTCGATATATATGCCCCATTTTTTCTGGATCCTCAGCCCACCGTTTTCTATATCTGGGAGAGTGGCTTTCCTGTCCAAATATATAATATCTAAAATCTCCATTTTGAGCATTTCCAGAGCCGGAGACACTGGTGACATCCAATATTGTAAAATCAACTTTTTTTCTACCGTAACAATTACGATCAGAGCTGCTAGAACATGAGGATGGTAAGAGATCCATCCAGTTGCTAAAATCAGCCAGCAGAAGAGGTTCTGCGGCTAATGTAACCTGTGTCTTAAAAGTGTAATTAATATAGTTCACCGTTGGGTATAATCTTTAATGTAGAAATTCTGGAGGTTTTGTTCTTCCAGATAAATTAGTGAAAATGCATTTTAAAGGGATAGAAGGCTTTTCCTGTCTATTAGAATAAGCAAGACTTTAAAGTAATATAAAACATTTGGCAAAAGTAATTTTAACTGTATGTTTGCGGCCTAGTTAGGAAATTTGGGGACAGCTTGGACAGTAGCAAGAACACATTCCCAAACCTCTGCCCAAAATATTTTAACTAATGGGCAATCCCATAGCATGTGCCAGAATCCACTATCTGAGGCAGTACATTTTGGGCAAGCGGAAGTACTCTGTCGGCCCAGTAGGCTCTATGCAAAATAAATAAATGTGTCTGCTGATAGCGGAGGCAAGAGGTGGCATCACGGAGGGTTTTAAGAATGAGTCCAGTCCTCATCTAACAAATCTACTTCCAAAATAGACCTCAGGTTATTTAAATCTCTCTTTATTTTTGCAAAAACATGAGATCCACACAGTAGATTATAAAAAAAATAAGTTGAGGTAGATGAATCAAGACATAACGATAAAAGTATAAAGAGTTATTACCAATCACAAAACAAATTATTACAGACATTTTGTTTTGGTGTTTTAACAATGAATTAACCTTTAAAAAAGAAATGAAAAAATGTAAATTAAACTAGAAGGTTGATCCAGTCCACCTATGAACTATAAAGAACTCTACTACTGTGGAACTCCATAAAGTTGTTATTACTTTTTCTTTTTTCTTTTTTTTTTTTAAAAAAAAAAAAAAAAGAGGGAAAAGAAGATTAGAAAAAGTAAAGGAAGAAAGAAGGCAAGGTAAAGGGGTAATTCTTATGAATATATCGGAGGAAAAGATTTTCAGGTGGCGGGCATTGTTGCTTGATGGTAGGAGTACCAGAAGTCCCAAACCTTGTGGAAATGTAAAATTTTGTTGTGAAGAAGACTGGTAATATATTCCATAGTGGCCATATACCACACACGAGAAACTACACTTTGAAGGCTTGGTGGGTGAGGGGATTTCCACTCTTTCGCTATCTGTAAGCGAGTAGTGGCACAGATATGTTGGACAAGTCTGTCTCCCTGTTTATTTAGAGCTTTGACCCGAGAACATAGCAGCATGGCCATTGGGTCGGGCAACACCTCGATATCTAAAATTGTTGTTATTAGATCAGCAACCAGCGACCATAGATTACAGATACTAGGACATGTCCACCAAATGTGGAAGAATGAGCCCACCTCTCCACAACCTCTCAAACATAGATCTGAGGTACCAGGATAAATTGTATGCAGTCTTGCTGGCACCAGATACCATCTAGTGTATACTTTAAATGTGTTCTCTCGTATTGAGGTATTGATGGAGATTTTAGAGATTCTCATTCTGAGCCGGGACCATCCCTCCTGATCCAGATCCTTACCAGTGTCCTGAAGCCAAGCCTCCTCAAAGGATTCAGTTAGATCAGAGTTTGGATTAAGGAAAATATGATACACCAGTGATATCAGTACTTGAGAATCTGAGCTGTTCATAAATCTCCTCTCGAAAGGTGTAGGTTTACGTAGTTTAGAGGACCTGCAGAGTGATTGTATGAAGCCTCCGATTTGTATGTAAGCAAAGTGTAAGGATGAGGGAAGGCCCCTTTTCTCTCAGATATCTGGAAAGGTCTGGGGAGCAAATTCTCCCAGATTGTGGGTAAACTGAGTGATGCCCGTCTCTTGCCATGGGCATGAGAATGACTGATTGTTTCCTATCAGGAAATCTGGATGGTGCCACAGCGGGGTGAGTGGAGTGGAGAAGGGAATGAGGTGAGTTCCCACTTTTTGTGAAGCTTATCCCACAGGTTAAGTGTAAACTGTATGGAGGGGTGCGAGTACACTGAGGCTGGCCTTTGATTTCTTGGGAGCCAGGGTAGCGAGTTCAAGTTGTGATTCGGAGTATGAGCCTTCTCCAGGTGGACCCATCTCTTAATCCCCGGAGCAGACTGTCAGGAAATGATATGGCTAAGGTTAACTGCATAATAATACCACTCAAATAGCGGCAATCCGCAGCCCCCTGACTGAGAGGCTTTAGCTAAACAGGACCTTTTAAGTCTCCACTTTTTCCCTTGCCAAATAAAATTGCCACAAATAGTTTGTAAATTAGCTAGATAGGTGCCTGGGATTGGTATGGGTAATGTCTGAAAAAGGTATAGGACTCTTGGCAAAACGTTCATCTATATTGCGTTAATTCTACAGAACCAGGATACAAAAAGCGAATCCCACTTTGACAGGTCCCTTTTTATTGAATCTAGAAGGGGAGTATAGTTAGCATATATTCTAGAGTATATTCTTTTGTGATCTGGATCCCCAAATAACGCACCGCCTTAGGGCGCCATTGAAAGTCGAACAAGGATTCGAGTATAGCTTTAGTAACATTGGAGACTTGAAGCGAAAGGGCTTCCGATTTAGTGTTATTAATTTTATAGTCTGATAAGAGACTGTATTCCTTTAAGTTCCTCAAGGAGATTTGGGAGCGAAATAAGGGGATTTGAGAGTGTTATTAATACGTCATCTGCAAAGAACGAGATTTTAAAATGACTGGGACCAATTCGTATCCCTGAAATGTCCGGGTTTCGTCTGATAGCGCAGCCAAAGGTTCTATGCTTAGGGCGTACAGCAGGGGAGATAAGGGGCATCCTTGTCTGGTACCAGTGCCTAAAGGGAAGGCCTGGGACTGAAGCCCATTAGTCAAAACCGAAGAGGAGGGGCGATGGTATAGGGCCTGGATGGCCGATAGGAAGGTCCCGTTTAAGCCGAAGTGACTTAGCGTGCTAAACATGAAAGGACAAGAGAGTCTGTCAAAAGCCTTTTTGGCATCTAATGCTAGGACAACAGATGGAATCTTATTCTGATTAACATGGTCAATAAAATCTATTGTGCGTCTAGTGTTCTCTAGAGCCTGCCTAGTGGGGGCAAAGCCCACTTGTTCTGGGAAGACCAAAGTTGGCATGTAGACATTTAAATGATTCGCCAATATTTTGGCAAAAAGTTTAATGTCTGCGTTGATTAACGAGATTGGGTGATAACTAGGGCAGCATGTAGGGTCTTTATTAGGCTTTAGGGATCACCACTATATTGGAACGAGTGGATTCATCATGAAATTTACCCCCCATGAGAATGTAGTTAAACAGCTGGGTCAGGTGGGGCACCAATTCTTTGGAAAAAGTTTTGTAATATAACATCATAAAGCCATCGGGACCAGGGGCCTTAAAGTTCTTTTGCGATTTTAATGCTAATACTACTTCTTCACTGGTAATAGCTTAATTAAGGGTAGAAGCCTGAAGGGAGGTTAGCGAGTGTAATGAACAATTGTCCAAGTAGGTATTGATAGTTTGAAGAGAAGCTCTGGGGGAGGTCTCATTTTTATGGAGGTCGTGCAAGTTTTCATAGTAGCTATGGAAAATTTTATTTATGAACCTAGGGTCATAAGAAAGATCCCCCTTTTTATTTCTGATTGAGTTGATCATTTGAAAACCTCGCTTGGCTCTTAATCTCCTGGCCAGAGGCGTATCGGCCTTATTCCCCTTTTCAAAAAAAGTTTGATTAAGCCATCTTAGTTGGTGTTCTGTTCTCTCTGCAAGAATTGACTGAATTTCACCTCTAGTTTTTTGTATTTCTTGCATGACTAAATGGGTACTAGACTCCTTTTGCATTGCTTCCAGACTTTTAAGCTGGAGTGTAAGTTTATTGAGAGTCTCATTACGTTCTTTTTTCCTGCGAGAGGCAAACTGGATGATATCCCCCCGTATGACCGCTTTGTGAGCTTCCCAGATAGTGGGGATCTGGACTTCCGGATTTGAGTTAGTTTCAAAATATTTTGAGATTGAGTCAGATATTAGATCTTTAAACCCAGGGAGTTTAAGGAGCGTTTCGTTTAATTTCCAAGAGGTTCTGCCCCGAGGACCCAGAAACAAGTCAACTGTTAAGGATAAAATGGAATGATCTGACCACGTATTAGAAACTATATCGGCCTTTTTTATGTGTTGGAAGATATTTGTACAACTCATGAACATATCAATCCGTGAGTAAGTTTGATGGGGGAAAGAGTAAATTCAAATTCCATCTTCCTATTGAATTTCTTAGTATCTGAGACCCTCTTAAGTAGCATTCCCCTAAGAAAGGCCTTGAACACATCCCAAAGGACAGCAGGGGAGGACGTCGCACAGTAGTCACTGAAGAAACCCTCCTACAGATAGATCAAGACTGACCCTGCACTCATTAAATCCAGCAACACAGTGTTCAATTTCCAGAATTGAATAGCTTTCTCACCTAAAAGATCGAAACTAATAAGCATCAGTGAGTTGTCTGATATATTGTCTCTAGGGAGATACTCAATTGAGGTGACAAACAGGACTAAGAATAATTACAATACAAAAAACAGCACTCTAAATTCCATTCATAATTAATCAAAACAAGGAGGGCAGAAATAATTGAATAAATTCTTATTAGGTTCAAAAGACCATATTATATATGGAACACATTAAAATATAAAAATATTTATATAAATATTTATAGAGCTAATACATCATATATGAAATGTTTCATTATAATCAACCTGGTACAAATCAAACAAGAAACAAAACCACAACACCGTTATATGTGAACAAATAATCAGCATAACCAGGAGCGTCGTCCTCTACTAAAATACAACTCCAAGGTGAATCTATTTGCTAAATAAGCTTCAAACTTATCAGAGCAAAATGAATCACAGTCGGCAGCAGTCTCTAAGGGACATATTTATCAACAGAGGCATAAAATGTAAAATAGTTTTCAATTCTTATAGCATTGATGAGGATTGAACTATTTCTCATATATATAAAAAAAATCTCCACAGGAGCAGCAGTCATGAAAAACTGCTGTTCCTGTGAAGTTAAAAACGTACCTTTTCACTGCCTCTTCGTTCCCGAAGCTGCTGTGCGATCCACAGAAGCCTTGTGCGCATACTCTGTCGAACTTCCCTGCACTACACTGTTGCAGGGAGAGTTCATGTGATCCCTCATACATGCGCTGTAAAGCTCTGCTCTTCAAAGCAGAGCGGAACAGTGCTGAAAAATAGCAGAAACTGTAATGTACGGCAGTGAAGATTGCCCTTCACTGGAGATAAGGTGCCTAGCCAAACCCTTAAAAATTGCTCCACACCATTGAACCTTTCCACTGCTCCACAGTCCAGTGTCTGTGAGCTTTACATCACTCCATCCAATGCTTGGCATTGGTCTTGGTGATGTGAGGCTTGCATGCAGCAGCTCGGCCATGGAAACCCATTCCATTAAGCTCCCACCGCAGTTTTTGTGCTTACATTAATGCCAGTAGTTAGGAATTCTTCAGCTATGGAATCCGCTGAGCGTTGGCGACGTTTACGCACCATGCGCCATGGCAGTCTTTTACCCCGCTCTGTGATTTTACATAGTCTTTTGCTCCGTGGCTGAGTTGCTGTTGTTCCTAAACACTTCCGCTTTATAATATCACTTACAGTTGACCGTGGAATCCAGCAGGGATGAAATTTCACAAACTGTCTTATTGCAAAGATGGCATCCTATCACAGTACCACACTTGAAGTCACTGAGCTCTTCAGAACGACCCATTTTGTATCACAAATGTTTGTAAATGAAGATTGCTTGGCTAGGTGCTTGATTTTATACATCTCTGGCAACGGGTCTGATTGAAACACCACAATTCAACAATGAACAGGTGTGACCAAATAAGTTTGTCCATATAGTGTGTTATAAATTCTCCTGAATGCCTACCAGATTCAGAGCTATGAATAATAACAATCTAGTTCGCTTTTTGAAATGCCTTTCAAAAAACATGGGAGAGTATATTTGATTGTTGTTAGAATGCTTAAATAAGTGGATGATATTATTTTATGCACTTTGTAGGAGGTGTTTTTGTTTTGTTTTTATCACCACTTGGTCCTTGTGGATAATTTCTGTTAAAATTACACTTAGCCTTGACATTAACATTTTTGAGAGAGTCTGCGTTTATAAAGTTTTCGTTTTTTTTTTTTTCCCCTGAGGGAAAATGGCGGAATCACGGTTATGTTTTGAATAAACCGCTTCCTTAGGTATTGATTGTTTTGTCGACATCAGTGTTTACCTTTATCATACCAGATGTTTGGTGTATAGCATTGGTAAACTTTGCAGGTCATTGGCTAACAATGTATACCATTGACAATATCCCTGTCAACGATAGGAAGCATTACACTTGGACTTTAATAAGAGAGCTGATTTGTTTTTATTTTTCACATATTGAAGTCCCATTGGAGCCTGGCATGATGAAACTGAGATTTTCTGGCACTAAAACTTCTTGCACCTCATATAGGTACAAGCAAAATTCAGGTATGTTTTACTTACTGTAATACCTGGAATTGAGCATAGATGCACATCCCACAAGGTTCTGACCGGACTTTACATTGAATTGAATTTCCCTCATAGAGTTTGTAGTTTAGGCAACTTGGTGGAATTGGGTTATATACCTTCGCAGCTCATTGGTCAGCTGCAGGGTTTTTGTTTCTTGAGCTTAAAGACTGTGGCTGTTTTTATGCACAGTTAACTGCCTAAAATGTATCATCTGGATTATTTAATGAGATATCTCTGGAATTTTATATGGGTTTGTTGTAGTCTCCGTAATGGAGTACAGTGAACTCTACTGAGGTTTTGTAATCCTAAAAATACTCTCCTCTCTGTATGATTTTGTCCCATCTATTTGCTCATGAAAGATATTCTGGGAAATTAGGCAGATATCTAATCCGGAGTAAGCATTATAACTTTAGGAATAAAAAGTATATTTTTTCTTTTTCTTGGGATTAATCTCCCTCTGTATATCTATTAACGGAATGTATTTTAACATTAGAATGGTTCTGTGAGAAACGCATTATCGAAAAGAGAATAGAAACCGTAATGCTTACACCGGAGCTCTGCAAGTATACTTACCAGAACCATGATATAAACTAGGCAAAGCCTTATTTTAAATTAAAAATAAATGTTTTTACATTCATCACATTTTTACACCAGCCAAAAATAATCAAAAGAAAGTGAGGACTTTGTATTTTCTCTTGTCTATGGCTCGAAATCAATACAAGCGTTATGAACTAATTTTCCATCAGTCGGTTCATAGTGCTACACTAGGGGGGCCCAAAAATGACACCCCCCCCCCCCCCCTTAACACTACCATAAAAAGCATTACACACCACCCTGAGCCACCCCACCTCCTTCCCCCCCCCCCCCCCCCCCTTGAAAAACCATTAATCGGAGCCTGTACCCCTTCGGAGGAAGAGCATTA
>NW_027448003.1:0-18150 GCF_038048845.1 Mixophyes fleayi | reverse complement strand
TGAATCATGAATCATGAATTGAATCATGAATCATGAATTATGAATCATGAATTGAATCATGAATCATAAATTGAATCATGAATCATGAATTGAATCATGAATCATGAATTGAATAATGAATTGAATCATGAATCATGAATCATGAATTGAATCATGAATCATGAATCATGAATTGAATCATGAATCATAAATCGAATCATGAATCATGAATTGAATTATGAATCGAATCATGAATTGAGTCATGAATCATAAATTGAATCATGAATCATGAATTATGAATCATGAATTGAATCATGAATCATGAATTGAATCATGAATCATGAATCATGAATCATGAATCATAAATCGAATCATGAATGGAATCATGAATCATGAATTGAATCATGAATTGAATCATGAATTGAATTATGAATCATGAATTGAATCATGAATTAAATCATGAATTTAATCATGAATCATGAATTGAATCATGAATCATGAATCATAAATCGAATCATGAATCATGAATTGAATCATGAATCGAATCATGAATTGAATCATGAATCATGAATCATGAATTGAATCATGAATTATGAATCATGAATTGAAGCATGAATCATGAATTGAATCATGAATCATGAATCATTAATTGAATCATGAATTGAATCATGAATTGAATCATGAATCATGAATCATGAATTGAATCATGAATCATGAATCATGAATCATAAATTGAATCATGAATCATGAATTGAATCATGAATCATGAATTATGAATCATGAATTGAATCATGAATCATAAATTGAATCATGAATCATGAATTGAATCATGAATCATGAATTGAATAATGAATTGAATCATGAATCATGAATTGAATCATGAATCATGAATCATGAATTGAATCATGAATCATAAATTGAATCATGAATCATGAATTGAATCATGAATCATGAATCATGAATTGAATAATGAATTGAATCATGAATCATGAATCATGAATTGAATCATGAATCATGAATTGAATCATAAATCATGAATCATGAATCATAAATTGAATAATGAATCATGAATTGAATCAGGAATCGAATCATGAATTGAATCATGAATCATGAGTTGAATCATAAATCATGAATCATGAATCATGAATTGAATCATGTATCATGAATTGAATCAGGAATCGAATAATGAATTGAATCATGAATCATGAATTGAATCATGAATCATGAATTGAATCATGAATCATGAGTCATGAATCATGAATTGAATCATGAATAATGAATTATGAATCATGAATTGAATCATGAATCATGAATTGAATCATGAATCATGAATCATGAATTGAATCATGAATTGAATCTTGAATCATGAATTGAATCATGAATTGAATCATGAATTGAATCATGAATCATGAATTGAATCATGAATTGAATCATGAATCATGAATCATGAATCATGAATTGAATCATGAATCATGAATCATAAATTGAATCATGAATCATGAATTGAATCATGAATCATGAATTATGAATCATGAATTGAATCATGAATCATAAATTGAATCATGAATCATGAATTGAATCATGAATCATGAATTGAATAATGAATTGAATCATGAATCATGAATCATGAATTGAATCATGAATCATGAATCATGAATTGAATCATGAATCATAAATCGAATCATGAATCATGAATTGAATTATGAATCGAATCATGAATTGAGTCATGAATCATAAATTGAATCATGAATCATGAATTATGAATCATGAATTGAATCATGAATCATGAATTGAATCATGAATCATGAATCATGAATCATGAATCATAAATCGAATCATGAATGGAATCATGAATCATGAATTGAATCATGAATTGAATCATGAATTGAATTATGAATCATGAATTGAATCATGAATTAAATCATGAATTTAATCATGAATCATGAATTGAATCATGAATCATGAATCATAAATCGAATCATGAATCATGAATTGAATCATGAATCGAATCATGAATTGAATCATGAATCATGAATCATGAATTGAATCATGAATTATGAATCATGAATTGAAGCATGAATCATGAATTGAATCATGAATCATGAATCATTAATTGAATCATGAATTGAATCATGAATTGAATCATGAATCATGAATCATGAATTGAATCATGAATCATGAATCATGAATCATAAATTGAATCATGAATCATGAATTGAATCATGAATCATGAATTATGAATCATGAATTGAATCATGAATCATAAATTGAATCATGAATCATGAATTGAATCATGAATCATGAATTGAATAATGAATTGAATCATGAATCATGAATTGAATCATGAATCATGAATCATGAATTGAATCATGAATCATAAATTGAATCATGAATCATGAATTGAATCATGAATCATGAATCATGAATTGAATAATGAATTGAATCATGAATCATGAATCATGAATTGAATCATGAATCATGAATTGAATCATAAATCATGAATCATGAATCATAAATTGAATAATGAATCATGAATTGAATCAGGAATCGAATCATGAATTGAATCATGAATCATGAGTTGAATCATAAATCATGAATCATGAATCATGAATTGAATCATGTATCATGAATTGAATCAGGAATCGAATAATGAATTGAATCATGAATCATGAATTGAATCTTGAATCATGAATTGAATCATGAATTGAATCATAAATCGAATCATGAATCATGAATTATGAATCATGAATTGAATCATGAATCATGAATTAAAACATGAATCATGAAATGAATCATGAATCATGAATCGAATCATGAATCATGAATTATGAATCATGAATTGAATCATGAATCATGAATCATGAATTGAATCATGAATTGAGTCATGAATCATGAATTGAATCATAAATCATGAATCATGAATCATGAATCATAAATTGAATCATGAATCATGAATCATGAATTAAATCATGAATTGAATAATGAATCATGAATTAAATCATGAATCATGAATCGAATCATGAATTATGAATCATGAATTGAATCATGAATCATTAATCATGAATCATGAATTGAATCATAAATCAAATCATGAATCATGAATCAAGAATCATGAATCGAATCATGAATCATGAATTGAATCATGAATCATGAATCATGAATTGAATCATGAATCATGAATCGAATCATGAATCATGAATCATGAATCGAATCATGAATCATGAATTGAATCATGAATTGAATCATGAATTGAATCATGAATCATGAATTTAATCATGAATTGAATCATGAATTGAATCATGAATCATGAATTGAATCATGAATCATGAATCATAAATTGAATCATGAATCATTAATTGAATCATGAATGGAATCATGAACCATGAATTGAACCATGAATTGAATCTTGAATCATGAATTGAATCATGAATCATGAATCATGAATCATGAATTGAATCATGAATCATGAATTGAAGCATGAATCATGAATCATGAATCGAATCATGAATCATGAATCGAATCATGAATCATGAATCATAATTCAAATCATGAATTGCATCATGAATCGAATCATGAATCATGAATTATGAATCATGAATTGAATCATGTATCATGAATTGAATCAGGAATCGAATAATGAATTGAATCATGAATCATGAATTGAATCATGAATCATGAATTGAATCATGAATCATGAGTCATGAATCATGAATTGAATCATGAATAATGAATTATGAATCATGAATTGAATCATGAATCATGAATTGAATCATGAATCATGAATCATGAATTGAATCATGAATTGAATCTTGAATCATGAATTGAATCATGAATTGAATCATGAATTGAATCATGAATCATGAATTGAATCATGAATTGAATCATGAATCATGAATCATGAATCATGAATTGAATCATGAATCATGAATCATAAATTGAATCATGAATCATGAATTGAATCATGAATCATGAATTATGAATCATGAATTGAATCATGAATCATAAATTGAATCATGAATCATGAATTGAATCATGAATCATGAATTGAATAATGAATTGAATCATGAATCATGAATCATGAATTGAATCATGAATCATGAATCATGAATTGAATCATGAATCATAAATCGAATCATGAATCATGAATTGAATTATGAATCGAATCATGAATTGAGTCATGAATCATAAATTGAATCATGAATCATGAATTATGAATCATGAATTGAATCATGAATCATGAATTGAATCATGAATCATGAATCATGAATCATGAATCATAAATCGAATCATGAATGGAATCATGAATCATGAATTGAATCATGAATTGAATCATGAATTGAATTATGAATCATGAATTGAATCATGAATTAAATCATGAATTTAATCATGAATCATGAATTGAATCATGAATCATGAATCATAAATCGAATCATGAATCATGAATTGAATCATGAATCGAATCATGAATTGAATCATGAATCATGAATCATGAATTGAATCATGAATTATGAATCATGAATTGAAGCATGAATCATGAATTGAATCATGAATCATGAATCATTAATTGAATCATGAATTGAATCATGAATTGAATCATGAATCATGAATCATGAATTGAATCATGAATCATGAATCATGAATCATAAATTGAATCATGAATCATGAATTGAATCATGAATCATGAATTATGAATCATGAATTGAATCATGAATCATAAATTGAATCATGAATCATGAATTGAATCATGAATCATGAATTGAATAATGAATTGAATCATGAATCATGAATTGAATCATGAATCATGAATCATGAATTGAATCATGAATCATAAATTGAATCATGAATCATGAATTGAATCATGAATCATGAATCATGAATTGAATAATGAATTGAATCATGAATCATGAATCATGAATTGAATCATGAATCATGAATTGAATCATAAATCATGAATCATGAATCATAAATTGAATAATGAATCATGAATTGAATCAGGAATCGAATCATGAATTGAATCATGAATCATGAGTTGAATCATAAATCATGAATCATGAATCATGAATTGAATCATGTATCATGAATTGAATCAGGAATCGAATAATGAATTGAATCATGAATCATGAATTGAATCTTGAATCATGAATTGAATCATGAATTGAATCATAAATCGAATCATGAATCATGAATTATGAATCATGAATTGAATCATGAATCATGAATTAAAACATGAATCATGAAATGAATCATGAATCATGAATCGAATCATGAATCATGAATTATGAATCATGAATTGAATCATGAATCATGAATCATGAATTGAATCATGAATTGAGTCATGAATCATGAATTGAATCATAAATCATGAATCATGAATCATGAATCATAAATTGAATCATGAATCATGAATCATGAATTAAATCATGAATTGAATAATGAATCATGAATTAAATCATGAATCATGAATCGAATCATGAATTATGAATCATGAATTGAATCATGAATCATTAATCATGAATCATGAATTGAATCATAAATCAAATCATGAATCATGAATCAAGAATCATGAATCGAATCATGAATCATGAATTGAATCATGAATCATGAATCATGAATTGAATCATGAATCATGAATCGAATCATGAATCATGAATCATGAATCGAATCATGAATCATGAATTGAATCATGAATTGAATCATGAATTGAATCATGAATCATGAATTTAATCATGAATTGAATCATGAATTGAATCATGAATCATGAATTGAATCATGAATCATGAATCATAAATTGAATCATGAATCATTAATTGAATCATGAATGGAATCATGAACCATGAATTGAACCATGAATTGAATCTTGAATCATGAATTGAATCATGAATCATGAATCATGAATCATGAATTGAATCATGAATCATGAATTGAAGCATGAATCATGAATCATGAATCGAATCATGAATCATGAATCGAATCATGAATCATGAATCATAATTCAAATCATGAATTGCATCATGAATCGAATCATGAATCATGAATTGAATCATGAATCATGAATTGAATCATGAATCATGAACTGAATCAGTAATCGAATCATGAATCAAATCATGAATCATGAATTGAATCATGAATCATAATTTGAATCATGAATCATGAATTGAGTTACGAATCATGAATTGATTCATGAATCATGAATCATGAATTGAATCATGAATCATGAATTATGAATCATGAATTGAATCATGAATCATGAATTGAATCCTGAATCATGAATTGAATCATGAATCATAAATTATAAATCATGAATTAAATCATGAATCATGAATCATGAATCATGAATTGAATCATAAATCATGAATCATGAATTGAATCATGAATCATGAATCATGAATCATGAATTGAATCATGCATCATGAATTGAATCAGGAATCGAATCATGAATTGAATCATGAATCATGAATTGAATCATGAATCATGAATTGAATCATGAATCATGAATTGAATTATGAATCGAATCATGAATTGAGTCATGAATCATGAATCATGAATTGAATCATGAATCATGAATTGAATCATGAATCATGAATCATGAATCATGAATCATAAATCGAATCATGAATGGAATCATGAACGGAATCATGTATTATGAATTGAATCATGAATTGAATCATGAATTGAATTATGAATCATGAATTGAATCATGAATTAAATCATGAATTTAATCATGAATCATGAATTAAATCATGAATCATAAATTGAATCATGAATCATGAATCATAAATTGAATCATGAATCATGAATTGAATCATGAATCGAATCATGAATTGAATCATGAATCATGAATCATGAATCATGAATTGAATCATGAATTATGAATCATGAATTGAATCATGAATCATGAATTATGAATCATGAATTAAATCATGAATCATGAATTGAATCGTGAATTGAATCATGAATTGAATCATGAATTGAATCATGAATCATGAATTTAATCATGAATCATGAATCATAAACTGAATCATGAATCATGAATTGAATCATGAATTGAATCATGAACCATGAATTGAATCATGAATTGAATCATGAATCATGAATTGAATCATGAATCATGAATCATGATTCATGAATTGAATCATGAATTGAATCATGAATTATGAACTGAATCAGTAATCAAATCATGAATTGAATCATGAATTATGAATTGAATCATGAATCATAATTTGAATCATGAATCATGAATTGAGTTATGAATCATGAATTGAATCATGAATCATGAATTGAATCATGAATCATGAATTATGAATCATGAATTGAATCATGAATCATGAATTGAATCCTGAATCATGAATTGAATCATGAATCATAAATTATAAATCATGAATTAAATCATGAATCATGAATCATGAATCATGAATTGAATCATAAATCATGAATCATGAATTGAATCATGAATCATGAATCATGAATCATGAATTGAATCATGCATCATGAATTGAATCAGGAATCGAATCATGAATTGAATCATGAATCATGAATTGAATCATGAATCATGAATTGAATCATGAATCATGAATTGAATTATGAATCGAATCATGAATTGAGTCATGAATCATGAATCATGAATTGAATCATGAATCATGAATTGAATCATGAATCATGAATCATGAATCATGAATCATAAATCGAATCATGAATGGAATCATGAACGGAATCATGTATTATGAATTGAATCATGAATTGAATCATGAATTGAATTATGAATCATGAATTGAATCATGAATTAAATCATGAATTTAATCATGAATCATGAATTAAATCATGAATCATAAATTGAATCATGAATCATGAATCATAAATTGAATCATGAATCATGAATTGAATCATGAATCGAATCATGAATTGAATCATGAATCATGAATCATGAATCATGAATTGAATCATGAATTATGAATCATGAATTGAATCATGAATCATGAATTATGAATCATGAATTAAATCATGAATCATGAATTGAATCGTGAATTGAATCATGAATTGAATCATGAATTGAATCATGAATCATGAATTTAATCATGAATCATGAATCATAAACTGAATCATGAATCATGAATTGAATCATGAATTGAATCATGAACCATGAATTGAATCATGAATTGAATCATGAATCATGAATTGAATCATGAATCATGAATCATGATTCATGAATTGAATCATGAATTGAATCATGAATTATGAACTGAATCAGTAATCAAATCATGAATTGAATCATGAATTATGAATTGAATCATGAATCATAATTTGAATCATGAATCATGAATTGAGTTATGAATCATGAATTGAATCATGAATCATGAATTGAATCATGAATCATAAATTATAAATCATGATTTGAATCTTGAATCATGAATCATGAATCATGAATTGAATCATAAATCATGAATCATGAATTGAATCATGAATCATGAATCATAAATTGAATCATGCATCATGAATTGAATCAGGAATCATGAATTGAATCATGAATCATGAATTGAAACATGAATCATGAATTGAATCATGAATCTTGAATCATGTATCATGAATTGAATCATGAGTCATGAATCATAAATCGAATCATGAATCATGAATTGAATTATGAATCGAATCATGAATTGAGTCATGAATCATGAATTGAATCATGAATCATGAATTATGAATCATGAATTAAATCATGAATCATGAATTGAATCATGAATCATGAATCATGAATCATAAATCGAATTATGAATGCAATCATGAATGGAATCATGAATCATGAATTGAATCATGAATCATGAATTGAATCATGAATTGAATTATGAATCATGAATTGAATCATGAATTAAATCATGGATTTAATCATGAATCATGAATTGAATCATGAATCATGAATCATAAATCGAATTATGAATCATGAATTGAATCATGAATAGAATCATGAATTGAATCATGAGTCATGAATCATGAATCATGAATTGAATCATGAATTATGAATCATGAATTGAATCATGAATCATGAATTGAATCATGAATCATGAATTGTGAATCATGAATTGAATCACGAATCATGAATTGAATCATAAATCATGAATCATGAATTGAATCATAAATCATGAATTGAATCATGAATCATGAATTATGAATCATGAATTGAATCATGAATCATGAATTGAAACATGAATCATGAAATGAATCATGAATCGAATCATGAATCATGAATTATGAATCATGAATTGAATCATAAATCATAATTCATGAATTGAATCATAAATCATGAATCATGAATTGAATCATGAATCATGAATCATGAATCATGAATTGAATCATGAATCATGAATTGAATCAGGAATCGAATCATGAATTGAATCATGAATCATGAATTGAATCATAAATCATGAATCATGAATCATGAATTGAATCATGAATCATGAATGGAATCAGGAATCGAATCATGAATTGAATCATGAATCATGAGTTGAATCATAAATCATGAATCATGAATCATGAATTGAATCATGAATCATGAATTATGAATTGAATCATGTATCATGAATTGAATCAGGAATCGAATAATGAATTGAATCATGAATCATGAATTGAATCATGAATCATGAATCATGTATCATGAATTGAATCATGAATCATGAATCATAAATCGAATCATGAATCATGAATTCAATTATGAATCGAATCATTAATTGAGTCATGAATCATGAATTGAATCATGAATAATGAATTATGAATCATGAATTGAATCATGAATCATGAATTGAATCATGAATCATGAATCATGAATTGAATCATGAATTGAATCATGAATCATGAATTGAATCATGAATCATGAATCATGAATCATAAATCGAATCATGAATCATGAATTATGAATCATGAATTGAATCATGAATCATGAATTAAAACATGAATCATGAAATGAATCATGAATCATGAATCATGAATCGAATCATGAATCATGAATTATGAATCATGAATTGAATCATGAATCATGAATTGAATCATGAATTGAGTCATGAATCATGAATTGAATCATAAATCATGAATCATGAATCATGAATCATAAATTGAATCATGAATCATGAATCATGAATTAAATCATGAATTGAATCATGAATCATGAATTAAATCATGAATCATGAATCGAATCATGAATTATGAATCATGAATTGAATCATGAATCATTAATCATGAATCATGAATTGAATCATGAATCAAATCATGAATCATGAATCAAGAATCATGAATCGAATCATGAATCATGAATTGAATCATGAATCATGAATTTAATCATGAATCATGAATCGAATCATGAATCATGAATCATGAATCGAATCATGAATCATGAATTGAATCATGAATTGAATCATGAATCATGAATCATGAATTTAATCATGGATTGAATCATGAATTGAATCATGAATCATGAATTGAATCATGAAGCATGAATCATAAATTGAATCATGAATCATTAATTGAATCATGAATGGAATCATGAACCATGAATTGAATCATGAATTGAATCATGAATCATGAATTGAATAATGAATCATGAATCATGAATCATGAATTGAATCATGAATCATGAATTGAAGCATGAATCATTAATCATGAATCGAATCATGAATCAAGAATCGAATCATGAATCATGAATCAAATCATGAATTGAATCATGAATCGAATCATGAATCATGAATCATGAATTGAATCATGAATCATGAATTGAATCATGAATCATGAACTGAATCAGTAATCGAATCATGAATTGAATCATGAATCATGAATTGAATCATGAATCATAATTTGAATCATGAATCATGAATTGAGTTACGAATCATGAATTGATTCATGAATCATGAATTGAATCATGAATCATAAATTATGAATCATGAATTGAATCATGAATCATGAATTATGAATCATGAATTGAATCATGAATCATGAATCATGAATTAAATCATGAATCATGAATTGAATCATGAATCATAAATTATGAATCATGAATTGAATCATGAATCATAAATCATAATTCATGAATTGAATCATAAATCATGAATCATGAATTGAATCATGAATCATGAATCATGAATCATGAATTGAATCATGAATCATGAATTGAATCAGGAATCGAATCATGAATTGAATCATGAATCATGAATTGAATCATAAATCATGAATCATGAATCATGAATTGAATAATGAATCATGAATTGAATCAGGAATCGAATCATGAATTGAATCATGAATCATGAGTTGAATCATAAATCATGAATCATGAATCATGAATTGAATCATGAATCATGAATTATGAATTGAATCATGTATCATGAATTGAATCAGGAATCGAATAATGAATTGAATCATGAATCATGAATTGAATCATGAATCATGAATCATGTATCATGAATTGAATCATGAATCATGAATCATAAATCGAATCCTGAATCATGAATTCAATTATGAATCGAATCATTAATTGAGTCATGAATCATGAATTGAATCATGAATAATGAATTATGAATCATGAATTGAATCATGAATCATGAATTGAATCATGAATCATGAATCATGAATCATAAATCGAATCATGAATCATGAATGGAATCATGAATCATGAATCATGAATTGAATCATGAATCATGAATTGAATCATGAATTGAATCTTGAATCATGAATTGAATCATGAATTGAATCATGAATCATGAATTGAATCATGAATCATGAATCATGAATCATAAATCGAATCATGAATCATGAATTATGAATCATGAATTGAATCATGAATCATGAATTAAAACATGAATCATGAAATGAATCATGAATCATGAATCATGAATCGAATCATGAATCATGAATTATGAATCATGAATTGAATCATGAATCATGAATTGAATCATGAATTGAGTCATGAATCATGAATTGAATCATAAATCATGAATCATGAATCATGAATCATAAATTGAATCATGAATCATGAATCATGAATTAAATCATGAATTGAATCATGAATCATGAATTAAATCATGAATCATGAATCGAATCATGAATTATGAATCATGAATTGAATCATGAATCATTAATCATGAATCATGAATTGAATCATGAATCAAATCATGAATCATGAATCAAGAATCATGAATCGAATCATGAATCATGAATTGAATCATGAATCATGAATCATGAATTTAATCATGAATCATGAATCGAATCATGAATCATGAATCATGAATCGAATCATGAATCATGAATTGAATCATGAATTGAATCATGAATTGAATCATGAATCATGAATTTAATCATGGATTGAATCATGAATTGAATCATGAATCATGAATTGAATCATGAAGCATGAATCATAAATTGAATCATGAATCATTAATTGAATCATGAATGGAATCATGAACCATGAATTGAATCATGAATTGAATCATGAATCATGAATTGAATAATGAATCATGAATCATGAATCATGAATTGAATCATGAATCATGAATTGAAGCATGAATCATGAATCATGAATCGAATCATGAATCAAGAATCGAATCATGAATCATGAATCATGAATCAAATCATGAATTGAATCATGAATCGAATCATGAATCATGAATCATGAATTGAATCATGAATCATGAATTGAATCATGAACTGAATCAGTAATCGAATCATGAATTGAATCATGAATCATGAATTGAATCATGAATCATAATTTGAATCATGAATCATGAATTGAGTTACGAATCATGAATTGATTCATGAATCATGAATCATGAATTGAATCATGAATCATGAATTATGAATCATGAATTGAATCATGAATCATGAATTGAATCATGAATCATAAATTATAAATCATGAATTGAATCATGAATCATGAATCATGAATTGAATCATAAATCATGAATCATGAATTGAATCATGAATCATGAATCATGAATCATGAATTGAATCATGCATCATGAATTGAATCAGGAATCGAATCATGAATTGAATCATGAATCATGAATTGAATCATGAATCATGAATTGAATCATGAATCATGAATCATGTATCATGAATTGAATCATGAGTCATGAATCATAAATCGAATCATGAATCATGAATTGAATTATGAATCGAATCATGAATTGAGTCATGAATCATGAATCATGAATTGAATCATGAATCATGAATTGAATCATGAATCATGAATCATGAATCATAAATCGAATCATGAATGGAATCATGAACGGAATCATGTATTATGAATTGAATCATGAATTAAATCATGAATTTAATCATGAATCATGAATTAAATCATGAATCATAAATTGAATCATGAATCATGAATCATAAATTGAATCATGAATCATGAATTGAATCATGAATCGAATCATGAATTGAATCATGAATCATGAATCATGAATCATGAATTGAATCATGAATTATGAATCATGAATTGAATCATGAATCATGAATTACGAATCATGAATTAAATCATGAATCATGAATTGAATCATGAATTGAATCATGAATTGAATCATGAATCATGAATTTAATCATGAATCATGAATCATAAACTGAATCATGAATCATGAATTGAATCATGAATTGAATCATGAACTATGAATTGAATCATGAATTGAATCATGAATTGAATCATGAATCATGAATTGAATCATGAATCATGAATCATGATTCATGAATTGAATCATGAATCATGAATTGAATCATGAATTATGAACTGAATCAGTAATCAAATCATGAATTGAATCATGAATCATGAATTGAATCATGAATCATAATTTGAATCATGAATCATGAATTGAGTTATGAATCATGAATTGAATCATGAATCATGAATTGAATCATGAATCATAAATTATAAATCATGATTTGAATCATGAATCATGAATCATGAATCATGAATTGAATCATAAATCATGAATCATGAATTGAATCATGAATCATAAATTGAATCATGCATCATGAATTGAATCAGGAATCGAATCATGAATTGAATCATGAATCATGAATTGAAACATGAATCATGAATTGAATCATGAATCTTGAATCATGTATCATGAATTGAATCATGAGTCATGAATCATAAATCGAATCATGAATCATGAATTGAATTATGAATCGAATCATGAATTGAGTCATGAATCATGAATTGAATCATGAATCATGAATTATGAATCATGAATTAAATCATGAATCATGAATTGAATCATGAATCATGAATCATGAATCATAAATCGAATCATGAATGGAATCATGAATGGAATCATGAATCATGAATTGAATCATGAATTGAATTATGAATCATGAATTGAATCATGAATTAAATCATGAATTTAATCATGAATCATGAATTGAATCATGAATCATTAATCATAAATCGAATTATGAATCATGAATTGAATCATGAATAGAATCATGAATTGAATCATGAATTATGAATCATGAATTGAATCATGAATCATGAATTGAATCATGAATCATGAATTATGAATCATGAATTGAATCATGAATCATGAATTGAATCATAAATCATGAATCATGAATTGAATCATAAATCATGAATCATGAATCATGAATCATGAAATGAATCATGAATCATGAATCATGAATCGAATCATGAATCATGAATTATGAATCATGAATTGAATCATGAATCATGAATCATGAATTGAATCATGAATTTAGTCATGAATCATGAATTGAATCATAAATCATGAATCATGAATTGAATCATAAATCATGAATCATGAATCATGAATCATAAATTGAATCATGAATCATGAATCATGAATTAAATCATGAATTGAATCATGAATCATTAATCATGAATCATGAATTGAATCATGCATCATGAATTGAATCATGAATCATGAATCGAATCATGAATTATGAATCATGAATTGAATCATGAATCATTAATCATGAATCATGAATTGAATCATGAATCAAATCATGAATCAAGAATCAAGAATCATGAATCGAATCATGAATCATGAATTGAATCATGAATCGAATCATGAATCATGAATTGAATCATGAATTGAATCATGAATCATGAATTGAATCATGAATCATGAATTGAATCATGAATCATGAATTGAATCATGAATCATGAATTGAAGCATGAATCATGAATCATGAATCGAATCATGAATCATGAATCGAATCATGAATCATGAATCATGAATCAAATCATGAATTGAATCATGAATCGAATCATGAATCATGATTCATGAATCTAATCATGAATCATGAATTGAATCATGAATCATGAATTGAATCATGAATCATAATTTGAATCATGAATCATGAATTGAGTTACGAATCATGAATTGATTCATGAATCATGAATTATGAATCATGAATTGAATCATGAATCATAAATTGAATCATGAATCATGAATTATAAATCATGAATTGAATCATGAATCATAAATTGAATCATGAATCATGAATTGAATCATGAATCATAAATTATGAATCATGAATTGAATCATGAATCATGAATCATGAATTGAATCATAAATTATGAATCATGAATTAAATCATGAATCATGAATCATGAATCATGAATTGAATCATGCATCATGAATTGAATCAGGAATCGAATCATGAATTGAATCATGAATCATGAATTGAATCATGAATCATGAATCATGTATCATGAATTGAATCATGAGTCATAATTCATAAATCGAATCATGAATCATGAATTGAATTATGAATCGAATCATGAATTGAGTCATGAATCATAAATTGAATCATGAATCATGAATTATGAATCATGAATTGAATCATGAATCATGAATTGAATCATGAATCATGAATCATGAATCATAAATCGAATTATGAATGGAATCATGAATGGAATCATGAATCATGAATTGAATCATGAATTGAATCATGAATTGAATTATGAATCATGAATTGAATCATGAATTAAATCATAAATTTAATCATGAATCATGAATTGAATCATGAATCATGAATCATAAATCGAATCATGAATCATAAATTGAATCATGAATCGAATCATGAATCGAATCATGAATTGAATCATGAATCATGAATCATGAATCATGAATTGAATCATGAATTATGAATCATGAATTGAAGCATGAATAATGAATTGAATCATGAATCATGAATCATTAATTGAATCATGAATTGAATCATGAATCATGAATCATGAATCATGAATCATGAATTGAATCATGAATCATGAATCATAAATTGAATCATGAATCATGAATTGAATCATGAATCATGAATTATGAATCATGAATTGAATCATGAATCATAAATTGAATCATGAATCATGAATTGAATCATGAATCATAAATTATGAATCATGAATTGAATCATGAATCATGAATCATGAATCATGAATTGAATCATAAATTATGAATCATGAATTAAATCATGAATCATGAATTGAATCATGCATCATGAATTGAATCAGGAATCGAATCATGAATTGAATCATGAATCATGAATTGAATCATGAATCATGAATCATGTATCATGAATTGAATCATGAGTCATGAATCATAAATCGAATCATGAATCATGAATTGAATTATGAATCGAATCATGAATTGAGTCATGAATCATAAATTGAATCATGAATCATGAATTATGAATCATGAATTGAATCATGAATCATGAATTGAATCATGAATCATGAATCATGAATCATAAATCGAATTATGAATGGAATCATGAATGGAATCATGAATCATGAATTGAATCATGAATTGAATCATGAATTGAGTCATGAATCATAAATTGAATCATGAATCATGAATTATGAATCATGAATTGAATCATGAATCATGAATTGAATCATGAATCATGAATCATGAATCATAAATCGAATTATGAATGGAATCATGAATGGAATCATGAATCATGAATTGAATCATGAATCATGAATTGAATCATGAATCATGAATCATGAATCATAAATCGAATCATGAATGGAATCATGAACGGAATCATGTATTATGAATTGAATCATGAATTAAATCATGAATTTAATCATGAATCATGAATTAAATCATGAATCATAAATTGAATCATGAATCATGAATCATAAATTGAATCATGAATCATGAATTGAATCATGAATCGAATCATGAATTGAATCATGAATCATGAATCATGAATCATGAATTGAATCATGAATTATGAATCATGAATTGAATCATGAATCATGAATTACGAATCATGAATTAAATCATGAATCATGAATTGAATCATGAATTGAATCATGAATTGAATCATGAATCATGAATTTAATCATGAATCATGAATCATAAACTGAATCATGAATCATGAATTGAATCATGAATTGAATCATGAACTATGAATTGAATCATGAATTGAATCATGAATTGAATCATGAATCATGAATTGAATCATGAATCATGAATCATGATTCATGAATTGAATCATGAATCATGAATTGAATCATGAATTATGAACTGAATCAGTAATCAAATCATGAATTGAATCATGAATCATGAATTGAATCATGAATCATAATTTGAATCATGAATCATGAATTGAGTTATGAATCATGAATTGAATCATGAATCATGAATTGAATCATGAATCATAAATTATAAATCATGATTTGAATCATGAATCATGAATCATGAATCATGAATTGAATCATAAATCATGAATCATGAATTGAATCATGAATCATAAATTGAATCATGCATCATGAATTGAATCAGGAATCGAATCATGAATTGAATCATGAATCATGAATTGAAACATGAATCATGAATTGAATCATGAATCTTGAATCATGTATCATGAATTGAATCATGAGTCATGAATCATAAATCGAATCATGAATCATGAATTGAATTATGAATCGAATCATGAATTGAGTCATGAATCATGAATTGAATCATGAATCATGAATTATGAATCATGAATTAAATCATGAATCATGAATTGAATCATGAATCATGAATCATGAATCATAAATCGAATCATGAATGGAATCATGAATGGAATCATGAATCATGAATTGAATCATGAATTGAATTATGAATCATGAATTGAATCATGAATTAAATCATGAATTTAATCATGAATCATGAATTGAATCATGAATCATTA
>NW_027448002.1:72500-81094 GCF_038048845.1 Mixophyes fleayi | reverse complement strand
CCCCATATCAGTGTGTGCTGGGAGTTATTACTCCCCATATATCACTCTGTACAGTCCCCTCTCCTCTATATAATAATAATAATAATCTCCCATATCAGTGTGTGCTGGGAGTTATTACTCCCCATATATCACTGTACAGTCCCCTCTCCTCTATATAATAATAATAATATCCCCATATCAGTGTGTGCTGGGAGTTATTACTCCCATATATCACTGTACAGTCCCCTCTCCTCTATATAATAATAATAATAAGAATCCCCATATCAGTGTGTGCTGGGAGTTATTACTCCCCATATATCACTGTACAGTCCCCTCTCCTCTATATAATAATAAATAATAATCCCCCATATCAGTGTGTGCTGGGAGTTATTACTCCCATATATCACTGTACAGACCCCTCTCCTCTATATAATAATAATAATCCCCCATATCAGTGTGTGCTGGGAGTTATTATTCCCATATATCACTGTACAGTCCCCCTCTCCTCTATATAATAATAATAATCCCCCATATCAGTGTGTGCTGGGAGTTATTACTCCCATATATCACTGTACAGACCCCTCTCCTCTATATAATAATAATCCCCCATATCAGTGTGTGCTCGGAGTTATTACTCCCTATATATCACTGTACAGACCCCTCTCCTCTATATAATAATAATCCCCCATATCAGTGTGTGCTGGGAGTTATTACTCCTATATATCACTGTACAGTCCCCCTCTCCTCTATATAATAATAATCCCCATATCAGTGTGTGCTGGGAGTTATTACTCCCATATATCACTGTACAGTCCCCTCTCCTCTATATAATAATAATAATCCCCCATATCAGTGTGTGCTGGGAGTTATTACGCCCATATATCACTGTACAGTCCCCTCTCCTCTATATAATAATAATAATCCCCCATATCAGTGTGTGCTGGGAGTTATTACTCCCCATATATCACTGTACAGACCCCTCTCCTCTATATAATAATAATAATCCCCATATCAGTGTGTGCTGGGAGTTATTACTCCCCATATATCACTGTACAGTCCCCTCTCCTCTATATAATAATAATAATCCCCCATATCAGTGTGTGCTGGGAGTTATTACTCCCATATATCACTGTACAGACCCCTCCCCTCTATATAATAATAATAATCCCCCATATCAGTGTGTGCTGGGAGTTATTACTCCCCATATATCACTGTACAGTCCCCTCTCCTCTATATAATAATAATAATCCCCCATATCAGTGTGTGCTGGGAGTTATTACTCCCATATATCACTGTACAGACCCCTCCCCTCTATATAATAATAATAATCCCCCATATCAGTGTGTGCTGGGAGTTATTACTCCCCATATATCACTGTACAGTCCCCTCTATATAATAATAATAATCCCCCATATCAGTGTGTGCTGGGAGTTATTACTCCCATATATCACTGTACAGACCCCTCTCCTCTATATAATAATAATAATCCCCCATATCAGTGTGTGCTGGGAGTTATTACTCCCATATATCACTGTACAGACCCCTCTCCTCTATATAATAATAATAATCCCCATATCAGTGTGTGCTGGGAGTTATTACTCCCCATATATCACTGTACAGACCCCTATATATAATATAATAATAATAATCCCCCATATCAGTGTGTGCTGGGAGTTATTACTCCCCATATATCACTGTACAGACCCCTATATATAATATAATAATAATAATCCCCCATATCAGTGTGTGCTGGGAGTTATTACCCCCATATATCACTGTACAGTACCCTCTCCTCTATATAATAATAATAATCCCCCATATCAGTGTGTGCTGGGAGTTATTACTCCCCATATATCACTGTACAGTCCCCTATATATAATATAATATAATATTACACATTACCTCGGTCTTTGCAGCATATAAAGCAGAGAAGGAAACATTCTGTGACCACGCCCCTTCCGTAGCGTCACGTGGTCTAGGCAGAATTTAAAACCTATGCAGTGTCTGGTAGACTACAGAACAATGGCCGCCACACAAGTGGAATTGTATTTATAAAATGTGTTTAGACTATAATAACATGGCCACCATAGCTCCTGTATCGAGGACTGGTATTGTCCAATTTATTAATAAAGGTTTACCTCTTGTGTAATCACTCTGATTTAGGAGATCATTTGCTGACTCACCCACAGTGATGTCTCGGCGGCCATGTTGGATTGGGGCACTGGTAATAAGAGTGCAAATTATATCATTATTTCCCCGGCTAATTAATGGTTGTAACAGGGATGAGAGAAGCTGCTGGTTATTCATCTGCATATGTGTTATATATCATACTGTATATATGGTACATATCCAGTATTATGTGTACATTACTCTGTATGTTATTGTTATATTATACACTGTATGATATAAATTGATCTGTCCTATACTGTACATCAGGTATGTATATTATTATATGTATAGTGTTATATGGTATGCTATATACTGGGTACATATCCTTCCCTATTATGTGTGCTGTGTTCATGCATTCTGTAAGTGGCTACAGACCCTTTTGTGACGTCTTTTTAATAAAATGTAATAAAATACTGTGTGTTATATATAATAGTTAATTTAACTATTGTACCAAGTTGTGGTGTGTAAAAGAAATTTAACAAAGCATGACATGGGTATTATACATTATTGTGAATTGAAAGCTGAATTATGTAGACATTCTGTCCCAAATTAAATTTCTGTTATAATGTCATTTACTTTTAAACTTTAACAGTTAAAGTAAATACTGGGATCCCCCTGGTTGTTCCCCAGATGAATCGGCCTATTGAGGATGTGATCACTCCCCCAGTCCTCCAGCATGATTCCCCGGCTCCCTCCTGACCCTCTGTCCACCCCCCGTGCCCCATCCTGCCTCATCGCCCCTCTATGTGGCCAGCGGGATGTCCCCCGCATTCCCCACGCCCTCCCCTGACAGTTTCCTCCAGTTCCCCCTGCCCAGGTTACCAGCCGCCTCACACAGACAAGCTGCTGTACCCCGGCGTCTGGGTGCCCGTTTCACTGTACAACATCCCTCCACTCCCGGTTACCTTTGCCCGTGGACTGCGCAGGCGTTGGAGCTCCGTGCTCCGCAATGGTCGGGGTCTTCTGGGATATTAGGCGCGTCGCGTCATCACGCCGATGAGATCACCGGCGCATGCGCAGTTTGGAAAGAGGACTCCGCCGGTAAATTCGGGATTTTACAGCACTCTCCCGGGAGTCTGGGAGATTTCCCAGTATTCCGGGAGTCTCCCGGACGTTCCGGGAGAGTTGGCAACCATGGTATATACTGTTCTGTCATTTATGTACTGTGTTAATGCATTCTGTAAGTAGCTACAGACCCTTTTGTGGCGCCTTTTTAATAAAATGTAATAAAATACTGTGTGTTATATATTATTCAATATACATGGTACCTATCACATATTATGTGTTACATTATATTATGCGTTACATTATACATTAAATTACATTTATTTATATATCTCTACTATACCATGGGGTAAATGTATCAAGCTGAGAGTTTTCCGGCGGGTTTGAAAAACCAATCAGATTCTAGCTATCATTTATTTAGTACATTCTGCAAAATGACAGCTAGAATCTGATTGGTTGCTATAGGCAACATCTCCACTTTACAAACCCGCTGGAAAACTCTCAGCTTGATACATTTACCCCCATATCTTACACACCAGAAGTATATATTATATGAACTGTACTAGCTCCCCAATATATGAACCCTGATGTGGTACCTGACCTCTTGGTTCACTCTTAGTGCTTGCTGCAGCCTACCAGGCTTCTGATCACTCTGGGAGTTCGCCCATTATGTCTCGTCTGGACCTGCTGCTCACCCATATTCAGTGGTCTCCCCAGAACATTTTGCCAGCTGGGTATCATTAAGAGGTGGTTGGGTTGGAGGAAGTTGCAAAATTTTGCACATTATTGCACACACCTGCCAGGACTGGTCAGACTGGTGGTCAGTGGTCTAATACACACTGCTGGCTGTAGTGCTCACATAGTGCCTGTTCTAATAGGAGAAACACTGGTTTATTCAATTATAATAGGACTCCGTTGGGCTCCATGAGCAGGGTAACAGGTAAAACATCCCAGTGGAGCACCTGGGAAATAGGTGCTGGGGAGAACACTGCATATTCTACCTGGACTTACACCTCCCATGGACTTAGACTTCCTTCTGACCTCAGGGCCTACTGCTAACATACAAACTCCTTGAACTCATTTCCCCTCTGGACCTACTGCAGTCTTATCTACTCTGCCTTCAGACCTTCTGGACTCCTGTTCTGAGTTACTGAACTCCCACTAACTGCGCACATTGACCCAGGACCTATTGCTTGTATATACATTGCTGCCTCTGTTGTCTACACCTCAGTTTTGCCCCTGTCATTACCTTTACTGCCATTGCTTTGATGGCCTTTACTGCCATTGGTTTCTTATCCTTGAACTGCCGCTGTTTTATTGCCATGTACCATTGTACTACTACCTTTGTAGGACATTACCTTTATTCTTGCTGTTCTGCCACTGCCCCACCTCCTCTCCGTCTCTGTGCTTTAGCAGCCCTCTTTCATGTTAATCCAGATATACTGTTGAATACTTGGTTGCCCTCAGGACTTGACTCATAGTAGTAGTGACTTATTATCTCTGGATATTGCAGGCTTAAAGATGGACAGAGCAAAGTTGGAAGCAATAAGAAACCAGAAAACATACCTGCTGGAGCGGTATCTGTGGCTGGATCACATAGAAATAGCTTATTGTAGATATTTATTTTAATTAGAGGTGCAGTGCACCTCTGTATATCATTGCTAATGTACTGATTTTTGATACTGTGTTATAATAGCGCAGTGCGCCTGTGACAGGATGGACCGCCTATGCCACCCTTTCTGTTGAGTTGGGAACTGGCTGACTTACCTTTCCCCAGTCCCCTTTTCTTTATCCCGAATGCGCTCCTCCTGTCACAATAGGAGTAGCCTGTTGCCACCACCAGGCTCCTTCGCCGGCATCTAGATTTGGTTCCTTCTAGGTAACCTTCGCTACTAGTGTATGCCCTTGCTGGGCACCTGGACTGGTACCCCTGACCTCTTCCTTTAGATCAGGGTTGCTGTGGATGGTTCCCCCTGGCCTATCACACTGGTCAGAGCTGCAGATAGCGGGCAGAGCATTGGTACTGTATGCTGGGTCCCAACCTCAGAACAGCCGGATAACGGATTAGATTGTTCTAATGTGTAGGTCACAGGAATTACAGCAGGTAAGTAGTCATCAAAGCAGGGTCTTGAAGCAGTGATGATTTATTAGCTCAAGTAGCCGTTATAAGGATAGTTAAATCCACTAATTTAAGGTTTAAGATTCCCACGCGCCAGAACAAGCTCCAGGCTGCCTGGGCTGTACCATACACGGTCTCAATACGCCTGAGTGACATCACTTGCATGGTGTCATTTGATAACGACGGTAGGTGGCAGACCTACCGCGTAAATATGTTGAAGGCATACCACAAGCGTGTGGAGTCGGTAGCAGCGGTTTGCTGCTTACCAACTGAGGAACCAGGAAGTGACCCACTACCTGACCTCCTCGCGGATGCTAGAGAGAAAGGTGGTGTAGAAGAAGTAGGCTGGGATGAGCAGTTGAGTGCCCGCAAGAGGGAGCAGCTTGAGGCAGTATATTGGCCCGGTCAGACTTCTTTGGTGATGCACCATTTGGACACTGGTGAGCATAGGCCAGTTAGGCAACCCGCTTATCGAGTCTCACCAGAGGCCAAGGAAAGTATATACAAGGAGGTACAGGAAATGCTTAAACTAGGGGTGATCCAGCCATCGCATAGTCCGTGGGCGTCCTCCATTGTATTGGTTACCAAGAAGGACAAAACAACACAGTTTCGCGTAGACTACCACCGGTTGAACGAGGTGACCGTGTCTGATGCCTATCCTCTGCTCCGTATGAACGCTTTGTTAGACGAGTTAGCTGGAGCAAAGTATATTTCCTCCTTTGTCTTGAGCAAGGGGTATTGGCAGATACCACTGGCCCCCCAGTATCAGGAATGGTCGGCATTCTTCACCCCATTTGGTCCATGCCCTTTGGGAGGAAGAATGTCCCAGCCACCTTCCAGTGTGTGGTTGATTACCTGCTGGCATGTTGTAAAATCTTTGCTCAGGCGTACTTTGCTCAGTCCATCCACATTGCTCACAGCAATGCGGATGGACTGTCTCGGCAGGAAGAGCTGGATCCTCCGGATCATCTCCGGTAACCCTAGGAGACTGCGGACCAGGAGCCAAGTCGTCGGACATGGCACGCTGTTTGCCATTTGGACAAGGGGGGGAGGAGTGTGACTGGATCCCTGATAAATAATTTCTGGTATAAATTTATTTAAAGGAAATAGTGCAGGGCGCTTATTTATATAATTGCGCATGCACTTATTTTTTATATTGTGTATATTTTGAGATAGGGGATAGTTATTTCTGAGACCAGGGTAGAGAATTTGTTTTTCTGTTTTAACCTTTCTTTTTTTTTATAAAAAATAAATTATTGAAAATTTTCCTTAAATACAAAAACAGCAAATCAGTAATAACATATCTGTTACATATTCCAAAGTTTTCGGAAATAATAACAACATCTGAAAAATTGCGTTCTTTAAGATTCATGAAAACATTGTAAGTAATCGTGTATCTCTCCCTATATGGATGTAACTGAACGATATGAGCTACTATCGAGAAAACAAACATAACTGAAGTGAAATGAAATAAAATAAAATAAAATGAGGGGGGGAGGAGGGGGGGTAGTTGTTTTTTAGTAAACTATTTGGCAGAGGGTATTAGTTAGACCTTTCTTTAATTAAAGAAAATTTGCGCCTTCAGAGTTTTTAGGAGGCTCCAGTTATCCTTCCAAGCGTTTATTCATTATCTCCCTAACTTAATTGTCTAAGTAAATACCAGGTAGTGTATTCATACAATTTACAGATGTTCTGGTGGACTGAGGATTCCAGCGATTCGATATATATGCCCCATTTTTTCTGGAATCTCAGACCACCTTTTTCTATATCTGGGAGAGTGGCTCTCCTATCTAAGTATATAATATCTAAAATCTCCATCTTGAGCATTCCAGAGTCGGGGGGTACCGGTGATACCCAATGTCGTAAGATCAGCTTTTTTGCTACTGTTACAATTACAATCAGGGCCGCCAGAATGTCAGAGGATGGCAAGAGATCCTTCCAGTTGGTGAAATCAGCCAGCAAAAGGGGTTCTGCGGCCAATGTCACCTGTGTCTTAAAAACGTGATTAATATAGTTCACCAACTTATTCCAAAATCTCTTGACCTTCCTGCAGCTCCAAAAGTTATGCAACCAATATGCCCTTTGAGATTTGCACTTCGGGCAAAAACCAGACTCCCCCTCAACCATAAAGCGACACCTTGTTTGTGGGATATATGCTCTGTGAACTACCTGTAAATGTATCTCCTGGAGGAGAGTGGTGGACAGCGACTTCCAAATATGTTCAAAGTGGCAAGTTAATGTAACAGTCACTTATGCTGGGAATATCCCTTCGCCATGGCCACCGTTCGTTTCCAGGGGTTGTGAGCTGTGCATATATTAAATCTGCATATACATATCTAATTTTAAATTTAATTATTTTTTAAGAAGGTAAGTAGACTTTCCAAACCATCTGGACTCCCTGTAGGTTTTCTCTGAGCTAGTATTGAATTTGCATAGTGCCTGAGCTGCAGATACATAAAAAATTGAGAGTTTGGTATTTTTAACTTTTCCCTTAGTTGACTAAACGTATAAATTTTGTCGCCTGGATCAAATATGTCTTTTATCGCCATTATCCCACCATCCCGCCATGTCAGAAAGTTGATATTTTCCAAGCTAGGTTGGAACGCTGGATTACCCCAGATCGGGAGCAATTCGGTAGTCCTAAAATCTGTATTATATTTTTTATTATGAATCCACGCCTTATACGTATCTTTGAATAGAATGCTTTCAGCAAGTTGGGAGGTATCTCAGATTTAGGCAGATGCAATAATGCAGCTGGGGTGTATGGATAGAATATGGCATCTTCCAGGTTTTTGTCAGTGTAACGCTGAAAAAGCCAATCAATAATATATCGAAATAGGGCTGCACGCGTGAATGAGTTTATATCTGGCAGGTTAATTCCTCCCTGCGCTTTTCCTAGGGTCAGCTTGTTCCTTGCTATATGCGGCTTCTTAGAATGCCAGATGAATTTTGAAAACAATTTTGTATAAGTACGTGTGTCAGATTTATTTAAACTTATTGGGAGCATTTGTATTGGGTATGATAGTTTTAGTTTTTAGAGTCACAGCAGTAGCTATCTCCACCACCTCGACTTATACAGACAGACAAATGGCACAATCTATTGATATTTTGCAGGTGCAACAATCTTGTCACGGTTACATACAGGAGTACAGCTAGGAGCCACGAATATGGTGAAAACACTCTGTTTATTTGCAGAAAAGTATAATAGCAGGTAATCAAGAGTAGTAGTAAATACCAGGTGCAAGCTGATGCAGGAAGTAATATGAATGTTCAGAAACCAGCAGGTACACAGCTAATGCAGGGAAGCAGGAGGTATGAACAG
>NW_027448002.1:0-67500 GCF_038048845.1 Mixophyes fleayi | reverse complement strand
GGGGCACTCACATGGATGCTAACAGGCAGGCAGCTTCTCCTCCATGCAGCTCTGACACACGCTGTCACCTCTCAACTGCAGCTCATCCCTCCTCTGCGGGGATAATGTCTCCTGTGCTCTGACACGTCACTCTGTGTACTCCCAGCCTCAGGATCTGACACTACAGCTACCATGCCTCTTGTAGCAGCCCTCACTCCAGGGCCTCTTCCATGCGAAGTGTCCCCCTCTATCTTGGGTTATCTATAGTGGCATGGAGTTCTCCCCCTCATAAAGGGCACACATTCCTTGCCCTGGCTCAGTCACCACGCTCAGACAGCCAGGCAATGCTGGGGGAGCCTGGGAGTTTCCAACCTCTTCCTACTCAGCTGGGCAAGACAGGAAAATAAGACACCAAAGAAGAGGAGTCACACTATATATAGCCTCAGGTGTTTTATCCCTCTCTATTCTCAGCATTGCTACCTGCTGTACCCTAGATATGGATCAGTTCATGTACAAGTGGATAACGACGATCAGAGGGCAGGCCCTAAGCATTAAGACATCTAATCTTTGTCATCCATTATCCCATAGCTATATTTTGAGAATGGCCCCCAACCAATAGTCACTATGGGGTGATTTATTTAAATGTGAATTGCTTCGCATGGAAAAAAAGATGTGCGAGATGATTATCATCTAAATTAATAGGTCCCTATTTCTATACTTACACTTTTCAATGCCATAGCCTTCCCTATGTTACAAGCCGCGGCGGTGCCCAGCCGCCGCGACTCCCCTGTCTCCGTCCCAGCCGTCGCTATGGCGACTGAGACGTCACTTCCGGGGGCTCGTCAGACGTTGCTATGGCAACGGTAAGAAGCTCTCTTGTCCGGCGCCGCATCCTGGCATTACAGAGCAGCCGGGCGCGTGCGCAACAGCGGGGCAAGCCTGAAGGCTAATTGGAACAGCTTGTGGGCAATTAGAGAGCTAGGCTCTCATTGGTCTGCTTCAGTATTTAGGGCAATGAGGCCTGCTGCCTCATTGCCGGTTATAGGGTTCTGTCCTCAGTTCTGCTGCCTGCTTGTGCTATCCATTTTGGTTCCTGTTACCTTGGATTTGACTACCCGTGTTTTGACCCCTGCTTGTTATTGGACCTGTGACCCTTCTCTTCTGACCTTGACCTTTTGCCTGGAATTCGGATTTTGCTTCTCTGCCTGTGAGTTTGACCCTTCGCTTGCCCTCGGATATTGCATCTGTGCCTGTGACCTTTTGACCTAGGATTCTTCTTATACTACAGTCCACCAATCACTCCTCTCCTGGGAACTCCTTTAAGTCAGTATACGTTACTCGACCCTCGGTCGGCCCGCAGCCCAGTCTGTCCCCACCACTAGGGGCTCCAGCGAACACCTGGCCTTCTGAGTAGTTCCTGAGTTTCACTGTACTGACTTGGGAGTTCCTAACATTATAACCGGCCAAGGAAGATTGGTATCATACGGCCATGGACGGAGAAGAATCAAATCTGTCCCCAGCCCAGATTCTGGCCAACCAGATACAGGCGGTTTCCCAAGTGGTGCAGACTTTATCCCAGCGTCTGGCAGTAAGGGGTTTCCAGAGACCGGCAGCTCCAGCAAGTTCCCGCTGGTGATGCACCGGAGCCTAAAATGAATTTGCCTGACCGATTTTCTGGAAGCAGGCCAGCCTTCCGTAATTTCAAAGAGAGCTGCAAATTGTACTTCCGTCTGAAACCACGTTCCTCTGGTTCCGAACAGCATTACTCCAGGGCGACCCGCAGTCTTGGGCCTTCTCCTTGCCTTCCACAAGTCCAGCCTTACAGTCTGTGGATGCCTTCTTTCAAGCTCTGGGGTTATTGTACGATGACCCGGACAGGGTAGCCTCAGCTGAGGCTCATCTCCGTACGCTAAGGCAAGGACGTCGCTCAGCGGAAGAGTATTGTGCGGAATTTCGGCGATGGTCCACTGATAGCGCCTGGAACGACCCAGCATTGCGAAGCCAATTTCGCTTAGGACTTACTGAGCAGATTAAGGATTCCTTAGTTCAGTATCCGATGTCCGACACGCTGGAGAACCTGATGCAACTTGTCATAAAAATTGATCGTCGGATCAGAGAGAGAAAGGCTGAACGGGAGTCCGCTGCTCCGATGGACGTTTTCACAAGCTCTGATAACACTTTGCCCGATTCCTCTGAACCTATGCAATTGGGCGCTTATCGCTTGCCTCCGGAGGAACGCTCCAGAAGACGCTCACTAGGTTTGTGTATGTATTGTGGTCAACCAGGCCACTTAGTCCGTTCATGTCCCAGCAAGCCGGGAAACTCCAAAGCCTAAGTGCAAGTGAAGAGGTGCGCTTGGGTCTTCAGATTACCTCTTCAGACAATTCCTTATTAGTCCCTGGACGTCTAACTTTCCGTGAGAGATCCATGGACCTGAAAGCTTTTCTTGACAGTGGTGCGGCTGGTAATTTCCTGGATATGCATTTGGCTCAGACACTTGATATTCCACATATCAGGTTAGGATCAAGCATCACCACATGTGGTTTGGATGGTAACCCCTTGCCTGGGGGAAGGATTCTTGCCAGGACTCCAATGGTTCGGTTGTCTGTAGGAGTCCTCCATACGGAGGAGCTCTCCTTTTATCTCATCTCTTGTCCCTCTGCTCCTTTGATATTGGGGTATCCATGGCTTCGCAGTCATAACCCCCTTATTGATTGGAAAACAGGGGAGATTGTCCATTGGAGTCCCGGGTGCTCTAAGTCCTGCTTGACTTTGCCTCTTAGAATTATACAGCCTAGTCCAGAATTGTTGCCGGTACCCTATCAGGACTTCAGTGATGTCTTTTGCAAGAAGAAAGCTGATTCACTTCCACCACACCGGGAATACGACTGCGCCATTGAATTGGTACCCGGTTCTAAGTTGCCCAAAGGGCGTTTATATTCACTATCCCTTCCTGAAACTCAGGCCATGGAAATATACATAAAAGAAAACCTGGAGAGGGAGTCTATATAACAAGCTCCTACGAAACTTTGTTTCAGGCTAATTACCCCCCTCTGTTGTCCACTATAAAACATGACTTATTGACCTGGGGTTCTCTGTACATCTTGTGGTTCGGAAAGATCAATGCCATTAAAATGAATGTCTTACCCAGACTTTTATATTTATTCCAGACCCTTCCGGTCAAAGTCCCTGATTCTTTCTTGAGCTCTATTCAATCTATGTGCGGTGGGTTTGTGTGGCAGGGTAAGAGACCCAGACGTAGTAAACTTTGTTTAGCTAAATCTAGATATAACGGTGGTCTGGGCTTCCCCTTGTTTGACAAATATTACCAAGCTACACAATTGACTCTTCTCATTTCTTGGCTCTCACCACTGGGACTCAAGAAGTGGGTGGATATTGAAGAATTGTTGTCTCCAGATATAGGAGTTCGCTTCTTACCTTGGATCCCTAGGAGTGTCAGACCAGCCTCAGCCTTTGTTATGCCCTCCATCCGTTTTACGCTGGAGGTGTGTGACAAATTGAACAAAAAATACACACTGGCCCCATACCCCTCGCCTCTCACCCAGCTGTGGAGACATCCTCGTTTACCACAGGGGTGCATCAATGCTTTTGCTTACCCTTGGAGGCAAGCAGGGTTAGACCGATTCTTTCATTTGGTGGGTGAGCATGCTCCACGCTCTTTCACAGACCTGACCGAAAGACACGCACTCCCAAGCAACCTCTACTTTCATTATATGCAAATTAAAAGCTTTATTCAAGCCCAGACTCATTCATCTAGGTTGCGATTGCCAACACCCTTCGAGAGGCACTGTATTTATAGTCCAGGTCGCCGAGGCTATATATCGATCCTGTATAGTTCTCTCGTGACCTCCTCATCTCCTCCTAAGGAACCGTTCGAGCAGGCTAGGGAACAGGATCTTGGGGTGACCCTAGACGAGGAGAGATGGTCGCTCATTCGTGAAAAAATTTCGAGGTCATCTATTAATACAGCTATCCGTGAAAACTCATACCAGGTCTACACCAGATGGTATATGGTCCCTGAGAAACTCCATTATATTTTTCCTCAAACTTCAGATCTTTGTTGGCGTGATTGTGGGGCGGTGGGCTCTTTCCTTCATATCTGGTGGGATTGCCCTCTGGTGGCCAAATTTTGGGACGAGGTAATTTCATTAGTCCGACAGGTTACCTCAATCAATGTGCCTAAGACCCCACTCTCGGTGCTCCTTTACCAACCTATCAAGGGCATTACCAAAACATCAGATAAGCTGATCCGACACGTCTATAATGCAGCCAAGTTACAAATAGCTAGTGAATGGAAGAAGGCCTCACAACCTTCTAGAGAGGGTGTTATGAAAAGAACTTGGCACACGGCTTCCATGGAATATGTGACTAGTCCCCTCCATGACACAGTTCCCACGTTCCACAAAGTGTGGGATCCTTGGTACAGCTTTAACAACAGTTCTATGCCGGGCCTCTCATAAGTCTTAGATGCTTTCCCCTCCTCTTCTTTCTTCAATCTCTATAACTTTATTTCTTCTTCTCTCTCAGTGTTCCTTCTGTTCACCTTTCCCCCTCTGTCCCTTCCCCTTCCCTCCTTTCCCCCGTACCTCCCCCAAAAAAATTAAAAAAAATCATGCCAGTTTGTCCTATCCGCTGGATATGTACAAGGGTACAGGATGCACCTTAGGAATTGGGAAAAATATTATATCTCATTGTTCATTTTGCAGATCTTTAATTCCCTCTCGGAATGTACTTGGATGTGTAAAATATATTTATATCTTTTCTGTTGTTCTTCTGCGCTCTTTATTTTTCTTATCTGAAGTCTTTATATTTTTGTAATTCCGGTACTGGGACAATGTGTATGACCTGTACTGTTGTGCTTTTTACACATCTGCTGTTATAAATAAAAAGTAAAAAAAAAAAAAAAACCTGGAGAAAGGGTTCATCCGCCCTTCTAAGTCCCCGGTTGGCGCAGGTTGTTTTTTCGTTTCTAAAAAAGATGGCAGCCTGAGGCCTTGCATCGATTTCCGTGGACTAAATAGTATCACGATTAAGAATATGTATCCGTTACCCTTGATCTCTGTTCAGTTCGATTAATTAAAAACAGCTACTGTATTCTCTAAAATTGACCTCCGAGGGGCCTACAATCTTATCCGAATCAGGAAGGGGGATGAGTGGAAGACTGACTTTAATACCCACTCGGGACATTACGAATATCTCGTAATGCCATTCGGTTTGTGCAACGCTCCGGCAGTCTTTCAGGATCTGATTAACGATGTATTACGTGAGTTCTTGGGAAAAACAGTGGTTGTTTATTTGGATGACATCTTAATTTATTCTGAATCCCTATCTCAGCATCGTCAGCACGTCCGCCAGGTTTTATTGAGATTGCGTGAACATCATCTGTACGCAAAACGGGAGAAATGCGAATTCGGGGTGTCCACAGTGGCATTCCTGGGTTATATCATCTCCTCATCAGGATTCGCTATGGATCCCGCCAAGGTGCAGGCAATTCAGGATTGGGTCCTACCTACTAACTTGAAGGCGATCCAAAGATTCCTTGGCTTCGCCAATTATTACCGTAGGTTTATTGGCTCATTCTCCTCGTTAGTGGCTCCTATCACTGCCCTCACTCGAAAAGGAGCAAACCCAGTGGAGTGGTCCGCGGAAGCACTGGCGAGTTTTTCAGCTCTCAAAGCTGCATTCATTTCCGCCCCAGTCCTTAGACACCCTGACCCAGGACTTCCGTTTATTGTGGAGGTGGATGCTTCGGATGTCGGTGCTGGTGCCATCCTTTCTCAGAAAGACTCACAGAGTAAAAAACTACATCCTTGTGCATTTTTCTCGAGAAAATGTCTGCCAGCGGAATGTAATTAGGACGTCGGAAACCGTGAACTATTGGCTGTTAAGTTGGCATTGGAGGAATGGCGACATTGGTTGGAGGGGGCTGCACACACCATTACCATCTTCACAGACCATAAAAACCTCCAATATAGTTAGACTGCAAAAACTCTGAATCCCAGGCAGGCTCGCTGGGCCCTATTCACCAGATTTAGGTTCATCATCACATTTCGTCCAGGTGCAAAAAATATTAAGGCTGATTCTTTGTCCCGAAGTTTTTTGGCTCGGCATCCTCAAACTCCTGACTCACAGTCTATTATTCCTTCCACTTCAATTCATCTCGGACTCACCCAGGATCTGGGAGCCACTATCCAACACTTCCAGAAAATTGCTCCCGTTCAGACACCTCTCAACAAGTTATACGTTCCGGTTCATCTAAGGAGACCTGTCCTAATAGAGGGTCACAACAACCGCTCTGCTGGTCATCCGGGAATTCGTAGGACTATTGAAATCCTTTCTCACTGGCTTTGGTGGCCCACCTTATCGGATGATGTGGAGACTTACGTCCGTGCCTGTCCTGAGTGTGCCAGAAACAAATCTGCTAGGAACCGTCCTGCTGGTCTACTGCTACCCTTGCCTGCTCCAAGCAGACCTTGGTCCCATCTTTCGATGGATTTTATTGTTGACCTTCCAGTATCTGCAGGCCATAACACCATTTGGGTAGTCGTGGACCGATTCAGTAAGATGGCACATTTTATATCCTTACCCAAACTACCGGATGCCAGGACTTTGGCTACCTTGTTCCTGACCCACATCTTTCATCTCCATGGTCTTCCTGAAGACATCGTCTCGGACAGAGGATCTCAGTTTATTGCACGATTCTGGAGATCTTTTTGTAAGTCCATTGGGACCACTATCAGTTTGTCCTCAGCATATCACCCGCAGTCGAATGGACAGACAGAAAGAACCAACCAGTCCTTGGAACAGTTTTTTACGCATTTATGTTTCAAAATTTCATGATAACTGGTCCTCTCTCTTGCCCTGGGCGGAATTCGCTTACAACAATTCCTGCCATTCCACAATACACACATCTCCGTTCTTCTGCAACCTTGGATTTCACCCGAAGTCTAACTCTTTCTCTACTGCTGTTCCCAGTGGGGATTCTGGAACACCTGCTTTTACGGCTAGGTTGAGATCTATCTGGAAAAAGGTGCACTCTGCCCTGGGTCAAGCCTCGCAAAAATCCAAGGCTTTCGCTGATCGCCATCGTGTGCCATGTTCTCTGAAGTTGGGAGATCGAGTTTGGTTGTCCACACGCAACATCAGGTTACAGCAACCTTGCAAGAAACTGGGGCCCCGATACATTGGATCATTTTCAATCGAGAAAAAGATAAATGCAGTGGCGTTCAGGCTGAGACTACCACCTTCCTTAAAAATACCCTCAACATTCCATTGTTCTCTTCTAAAGAAAGCTGCGGCTCCCAGCAAATTCAGTCAGCCTTCCTCTAACAGGCCAAGGCCTTTGATTGTGAACGGAGACCAGGAATACATCGTTGAAAGGATCCTCGACTCTAGGATGGTTCAAGGCCAAGTTCAATTCCTAGTCCACTGGAAGGGTTACGGCCCAGAAGAGAGATGTTGGATACCACAGAAGCGTCTCCATGCTGAAAGGCTCATTAAAGAGTTTTTTAATAAGTTTCCCACGAAACCTGGATGTCAGGGTTCCTTGACCCCTCCTCAAGGGGGGGGTACTGTTACGAGCCGCGGCGGTGCCCAGCCGCGGCGACTCCCCTGTCTCCGTCCCAGCCGTCACTATGGCGACCGGGACGTCACTCCCGGGGGCTCGTCAGACGTTGCCATGGCAACGGTAAGAAGCTCTCTTGCCCAGCGCCGCGTCCTGGCATTACAGAGCAGCCGGGCACGTGCGCAACAGCGGGGCAAGCCTGAAGGCTAATTGGAACAACTTGTGGGCAATTAGAGAGCTAGGCTCTCATTGGTCTGCTTCAGTATTTAGGGCAATGAGGCCTGCTGCCTCATTGCCGGTTATAGCGTTCTGTCCTCAGTTCTGCTGCCTGCTTGTGCTATCCATTTTGGTTCCTGTTACCTTGGATTTGACTACCCGTGTTTTGACCCCTGCTTGTTATTGGACCTGTGACCCTTCTCTTCTGACCTTGACCTTTTGCCTGGAATTCGGATTTTGCTTCTCTGCCTGTGAGTTTGACCCTTCGCTTGCCCTTGGATATTGCATCTGTGCCTGTGACCTTTTGACCTAAGATTCTTCTTATACTACAGTCCACCAATCACTCCTCTCCTGGGAACTCCTTTAAGTCAGTATACGTTACTCGACCCTCGGTCGGCCTGCAGCCCAGTCTGTCCCCACCACTAGGGGCTCCAGCGAACACCTGGCCTTCTGAGTAGTTCCCGAGTTTCACTGTACTGACTTGGGAGTTCCTAACACCCTAGTTGTATATTAAGAACACTATATGCCATGTAAACATTACCACCCTCCAATGGTCCTTATTAGTATTTTTTCATATTTCATATAACCAGAGCGTATTCCTTGCACATAAGATCAATATAATTATCAAAGAGCGGAGAAAGAGTTCTACTTAAATTACTCTATACACGCTGATGTTTATATATTCTTCAGGATTTTTTGAGACAATCAAAATGAAGATAAAGAAAGAACTGAGACTCCTCTATAAGAACTTGCTATAGAATATTTTTCACAGACTTCTGAATTGCTTAACTTTTTCCTTTTGGATTTTCAACTATTAATTTGGGACTTTAGCGCCGTTACTCTTGTAATGTTATTTATTTTATGATTATTTGGGTTGTGTTGGTGTGACTCAGAGATCAAGTAGGCAGCCATTGACCAGGAGCGCTCTATTTCTGGTTTACTGTTGCTATATCTTTCCGCCTAAAACTTTCATGTTGCATGTTTAGACCCCAACCTTGGCACTTCTAATTGACCTGGTTATTTCAAAAATACACATGTACCGCCGAAACCCACTGGAGGATATCTCGTTCATCATGTCATCCAACAGTTCCGCACTCTCCTTTGCTAAACAGTCCTTCTTCAAGTCTCTCAGGGAAGAAGGTTCAGAGGAAATTTGAGGAAATATTATTTCACAGAAAGGGTAGTGGATACGTGGAATAGCCTCCCATCAGAGGTGGTAGAGGTTAATAAAGTAGAGCAATTTAAACATGTTGGGATAGACAGAAATCCTTACAAAGAAATAAGGATAAAACAGTTGAAAGCTACCATAGGTTAAAAAATGGCAGACTAGATGGGCCAAGTGTTTCTTATCTGCCATCAAATTCTATGCCTCTATGTCGACGCTCAACTCTACAACTCATCTCCTGATCTCTCCCCTTCCTTTCTCTCTTGGGTGTCCAGTTTCCTCTACATCTTCTCCTGCATATCTTTACATTTTCTCAAACTTAACATGGACAAAACAGAACTCATTGTGTTCCCTCCTTCAAGAGTCTCCTCCCTCAGGACTTCTCTATCACTGTGGACAACACCACCACCTCCTATGTTCCTCAACTCCACTGCCTGTGTGTCATTCTTCACTCCTCCCTCTCCTCTGCCTTTCATATTCAATCTTTTTCCCAATCCTGTCACTTCTAGCTCCGACACATGCCACCAAAACTCTTCTTCACTCACTGATCATTTCTCATCTCAACTTCTGCAATCTTCTCCTTACTGACCTTGCCCGCTCACATCTCGCTCCTCTTGGATCTATTTAATGCCACAGCTAGACTTATTTTCCTCTCATATCTGCCTCCACTTGCCCTGCAGAATACTCTTCAAAGCCCTCTCCAACACTTTGCTCCCTACATATTCCCTCCCGCTTTCTCCGGTCGGCCAATGACTGTCGCCTTTCCTCCCCTCCGAAAACCACATCTCACTCCGTTATCTAAAATTCTCTTGTGCTGTGCCCCCACCACTGGAATGATCTCCCTTGTTCTATCATACTTTCCCCTAGACTGTATAGCTTCAAACAGTCATTGAAAAACACATTTAGAAAAGCATACCAGTCTTCCACCTAGCCATTTCAGTATGTAGTATACCTCATCCTCCATCTCTTGCCCTCCGATCCCCTTACATTGACTTATCCCTATGTGTCAACTGTTTGTCTGCCCTGTCCCTTTAGATTGTAAGCTCTAGTGATCAGGGCCCTCTTTCCTCCTGTACTCATTACCTATATATTTTGCTCACCAGCTACATTGCGCATCTCCTCCTTGGGCTCTGCCCACTGACTCCACTCCTCCATTGTCTTTGCACCTTCAGTGGCTCTAATCTCGATAGTTGCACCGACGCTAATGGGCAGTTTTCAGCCTGCGCTGAATATATCCTTTGCACCCCAGCAGCTGTGTTGAGAGTTGTAGTGTTATTTGTACTGTCTTGTTTACCTTCTGTATGGCGCTGTGTACCTCATTTGGTGCCCTATAAAGGTAAATAATAATAATAATAATATTATATTCCCCCATATAGTAATGCCTATGTGTTACTAACCTACAGTAATTGTATTTTGCAACAGTTTGGATTTACCTGTAGCACTGTCTTGGGACACTTGCTGGTGGTGGTGTTCCAGCTGGCACGATCTAAGCCGAGGTCATAATGGATTGTGCCATCAACTCAGTTGGTGGCCATGCATGATATACAGTAACCATATCATAGAATTGTGTTTGGGAGCAGTTACTGCTTGTGCTACAATACATCGGAAGCAAATTGCCTCACAATCACATGTGATAACACCTGCCGCTCCTATGTGGTCACTACTGATCTCGCTTGTGAGAAGGAAACGTTTCCAACGAAAATCAATTGTCAATCAATGTCAGCTTCTCCAAAGATGTATTATCATAAAAACAGAATTTCAAAATTTTGTTTGACAAGGAGGTTTGAAGCAGATACAATAATTAAGACATTGTCTTTTGTCATATACAGGATCCAATGGGTACAAAAAATTATTCCCAGGTACACAGCAATGTTAGGAAGTATAGCAGGCCCCTTTACCAGGGCAGCCAATCACTACCATGCATTTAATTATATTATAATATGGACTATTTCTTACAATAATCATTACTGCTACATCCAATTGGATATTCCAAATTCATGCTTTTTACATTTGTATTGAAACGTGTTGGCTGATATTGTACATGTGGAGTATTAGACACCATCCCTGAGCAGTGATTCCTGGTTTCCCTGCAGCTTCCATCAGACGGGTTTTTCTTTCATGTGTTTTGCATCCTCTATCCAGTAGGCTGCCATTCTGAGCTACATGGCTGCTCAGACCTCCAGTTGCATAGACTGCATGTATGTATTACATTGAGCACACAAATCTGTGATTCAGCAGCACCACCATTGTGTGAGTGACAGCAATCTCTCTCCATGATAGTGCCGAATCTGCAGCTAACCGCAGTATGTGATGACATACCATGTCTGTATTGATAGTCGGAATTTCCTTGCTTTTTGGGGGGGGGGGGGGGGGAGATTTCCATACACATATTTTTTGCCACGACTAATTGTTGTGTGCCTGTTATCGTTGGCACTACTCGGAAGAAGGTGCGGAATCTAACGTGCCCCTGGTGTTCACCAGAGACCTCCGCAAGGAGGTATGGGCTCCGCTGCAGGAGACACGCAGGTCGTGGTCCTTCCACGAGTCAGATAGCAAGGCACGGGAGAAGAGTTGTCAGACAAGCCGGGTCGGTAACTGTGCTGCCAATGAAGGTACACAAGGAGTATCCGAAGGGAAGGTGAGACAAGCCGGGTCGGTAACGTTCTAGAGGCGCTGTACAATAGGGAGATCCAAAAGGGGTAGCCAAATGGTCCGGGTCACAGGCAGGCAGGAAGATATCCGGAACAGGCAAGAACTGGAACACTGGAGGCAGGTAAAGACCTGATACTCTTGCACAGGTGAAGGGCCAGGAAGTGGTTTAAATAGCATGATCGGCCAATTGTAACAGAGTACGGTGGCGCTGTCATTGCTAGCGCCAGGAATTATAATAATAGTGTCCCGTTGCCTAGCAACGGGACCCCGTGTGTCCAGCGTCCGGAAGTGACAAGGCAACCAGACACGCTGGAAGTCTGCAGAGGTGACCGTCCCAGAGAGATCGCGGGATGGCGCCTGACAGTATACCCTCCTCCTCCGCGATGAAGAAATATTTTAAGTAGCAGGGGGGCATGGAGATCCAGTTTGTCCACCCAAGATCTTTCCCTAGGACCAAATCCCCTCCAATGAACGAGGAATTGCTGCCGGCCATAGCGAACACGGGAATCCGTTCCTGAGGAATATTGAACCGGAGGGACGGCGCCTGAGAATTTTAAGCCTTATATCATCTAATAATATTACACAAGTCATTAAAAAGCACACAATTTTAATACAATATACATACAAAATATAGGGTTCAGTGGGTTAAAATCTTTCTCCAAATAAACAAATCTTTTTGGAATCCAATTATTATTTCTTTAGACCACATGGAGGAGAGAAGGTGGATAGACTTGGGGTCCAATAGCTTGCAAAGATTACTTTTAAATTAAGTGCCATTAAATTTTTATAGCTTTTCTTTTATTAAATGTAGGGGCTAAATTGGTAATTGGAGTTGCCATGTTTCTTCATTTTATAACTAATTTTTTCTCTTTTATTTCCTGTTTATATGATTTTTAGTTTGTTTCTTATATAACATATGGCACCACTATGTTATGCATTTGATTGCTAGAACATTGTATTGTCACGAGGATGTTCAATCAAGATTCTATTGTAAAGAAAAATTTGCACTGTTTCAACGAGTAAAACATCTCCCACATGTAGAGCAATATTATGGTTATTTTTTGTAAGACTTTATTTTTTTCCACATATTATTTATTGTTAAAATTTTGTCTGCTATTAAGAGCAAGATTATGGTTTCTATCCTGCTTGCATGCTGCATTAGCAACATTGCTTTCCTAGCACAACATTTCCCACATTCAGAACAATAATATGGGTACTCTCCTGTTCTTTGTAATTTTTAAAACATTTCCAACATTAAGAGCAAGAATGTTATTTTCTCATATAGTATTGCTTTGATGCATTTTGAAATTTTATTTATTGATAAAACATTGGATACAGTTAAATATCACCACTACTAACCAGCTTTCTTCTCTTTTATCCCCAAGTATGTACATCAACTGCTGCAACTCTCATCCTCTACTAATCCTCTCTCCAATTTGTACTCATCTGTGCAACTGTGTTTTATAGAAGTATGTAAGAGGAATTTGCTAGCTATTACTATAACCTGTGTTGAGTTGCTGATCACTGAACCATTTTAAATGACACTGGCCTGGCACTCATCTAGCCTGAATAAGCCCAATAGTTTCTTTCCTCCTCCTCTGATCAGCTGACCAATTAGGACGAGCCTTATTATATCTCAGCATGGGGGACAGATGCGTGTTTTCTGCACAACACAAAGTGTTTTGAAAATACAGTCGAACAAACATTGAACAACATCTACTACAATCTGACTCTGCATTTCTACTCTAATTGCACTGGACATTGCAACTATGTATTCTTTGTTAATTTGCTTCAGTTTCTTGCCCTTTATTCTTACATCACAATGTTTAACACATTCCTTTTCTTACTCTCCTTTAATGGCATTATCTGTAACTATATCATCCTTCACCCTCCCCGCAACACACACCTTCATCATCATTTATTTATATAGCGCCACTGATTGTCTGCATTAGCCCCTTATCATTCCATTCGCCTCTATTTAACACTCATTAACTTTTTTTCTATTTATATACACCAACTATAACATCCTCATCCTGTCACCAGAAAATAAAAGGTCACATCTCTTACAATCTTCTTTCGCTCTCTCTGCTTCTATTAGCTGGTAATATATCACCAATTTCATGTCCCTCCCCCCCACATCCCCATACACATAAATCAGAACACTAACGAAATCCAGCAAACCTAAAACACACCACCTTTATCCCGTCTTTTCCAACATCCTTTAAGTGTGCCCTATGGAATGCACGCTCTGTTTGTAACAAACTTAAATCCATACATGACCACTTCCTCTAAAAAATGCTTCAAACTTCTGGCACTGCCTCACCTGCAGGCCTATCACATGATAGTCTCGATTTCACCCACACCTCCAGATCTGTAGGCAGGCAAGGAGGTGGGTTTGGACTCCTCCTTTCCATACATTGCACAATAACAGTTCTACCAAATATCCCGTCGCTCACATTCACATTGTTTGAAGTACTTTCTTCAACATTTCTCTCCATGGCTTCCTTACTTATTATCTTCCGACATCCCCACCAAAATCATGGGTGATTTCAACATCCCAATTGATAATCCACGTTCCTCTTTTGTTTCCAAACTACTCTCACTAACTTCCTCCCTCAGCCTCTCCCAGTAGACTGAATCCTCTACTCATCAGGATGGCAACTGCCTTGATCTTGTTTTCTGTAGACTATGCTGTTTCTGATTTCTTTAACACTTCGTGTCCCCCCCCCCCTTCTTGGACCATCACTGTATCAGCTACAAGTTCTCCCCAAGTACTTTAACCTCTCTGCTTTCAAACTCTACCAAGTCTCCTCATACTAGCAGAAATCTTAAATCTATTAACAGTTTTCCAACTCTCTCCAACTTGTCTCCCCAATTTGTACATTCTCCTCTCCTGATATGGCAGTACCAGATTTTCACCAACCCCTGTCAACAGCCTTTGATCAAGTGGCGCTAGTGAATCTTCATACTTCATGTCGACTTCAAAGTACATGACATGAGACCTTCAAAAACGTTCATGCAACGAAGAACATCACTGGCATAAATCTCGTACCTCTTAGGATTTCCTCAGTTATACTGCTAAATACCGCTCCTATCTAAATGCTCTGTACACTTCTAAACAAACATACTTCAAATCTCTCACCTCTGCTCTGACTTCTAACCCCAAACTCCTTTTAAATACATTTAAATCTCTTCTCAACACTTCCATACCAAACCCTCCGACTATTGTCAGTGCTCAAGATATTGCTTCCTACTTCAAAAGAATGGTAAGATCCAACTTGAACTGGCATCTTCTTTCTCGAAAAACAACTGGTTGAATTCCTTCCCAGCACCTTCTGACATTCTCTCTATATTTGATCCCATAAATGAAAATGAAGTATCAACTCTCTTCTCATCTTCCTACTGTACCACCTGTCCAATTGATCCTATACCCTCACAAAATGGTAGATCCCTGTTTCCTGTGCTCATCACACTCCTAACTAAAAGCTGTAAGCTCTCTCTCTCTCTACTGGTACCTTTCCATCATTATTCAAACACACAGTGATTACTTCTATTCTGAAAAACAAAATTGTGGCCCAAACACTCTCTCACATTACCGCCCCATCTGTCAGCTCCCATGCCTCTCCAAGCATCTTGAGAGAATTACCTATACTCGCATCACGTTTTCTTTGCTCATACAACCTATTGGATCCTCTTCAATCAGGCTTTCGCTCTCAACACTTCACAGAGACTACGTTGACCAAGGTTGTCAATAATTTGATCACAGCTAAATCTAAAGGACATTACGCTCTTCTAATTCTATTGAATCTCTCAGCTGCATTTGACACTGTTGACCTCTCTCTTCTCATATAGATGCTACAATCCCTAGGTCTTCAAGACACTGTCCTATCAAATCGCTCTAGCTATGTTAGTTTGTCTGGGTGCACCTCTGCTCCACTTTCTCTTTCATTGGGAGTTCTACAAGGCTCAGTACTAGTTCCTCTGCTCTTTTTTATCTACACCACTTCTCTTGGATATCTAATAAGCTCCTTTGCATTTCAGTATCATCTCTATGTGGATGGTACACAAATTTATCTATTCTCTCTGGATCACTTACCATCTGTGTTGGCCCGAGTTACTGAATGCCTTTCTGCCATTTCATCTTGGATGTCCTCTTGCTAACTTAAACTCAATTGTCCAAAATCAGAATAATATTTCCACCCACCAACAGATGCTTCCTGCCGGACATTTCTATTGCAAACTTGGCCATTAATCCCTCCCGCGCAAGCTCACTGCCTAGGTATGATACTTGACTCAGAACTATCCTTTGTTTGCCACATCAACTCTATATTTAAATCATGCTACATACATCTAAAAAACATTTTCAAATGCACATACCTTATACTCAGCAAAAACTTTAATTCATGCACTCATTTCCGGCATGGACTATTGCAACTCCTTCCTTACTGGTCTTCCCCCGAATCAGACTAGCACCCATACAATTTGGTTTGCGTGCAGCAGCTAGATTTATTTTCCTTACAGTTGTTCTTCCACTGCTGAGCCATTCTATCAGTCTCTTCATTGGTTGCCTGTTTTTATTGAATCTAATATTAAATACTACTACCATACAAGGTCATCAACAGAACTGCACCAACATACGTCTCCTCACTTGTCTCAAAATATTTCCCTACTCGACACCTAGGACGGACTGGTCGCAGAGGTACGATGTTGGGGTACTGTAGTACCTGAAAATGAATGCAGCCACATTGTTCGGAGGAACATTGCACACAATTGAAAAACCCCATAGAACAAGAATAGGGGTATACTGCGGAGTGATTTTTCCAATGTCCAAGAAGTTCTGTGTAACATTTAAATAATTTGTCACATTTAAGGAAGAACAGTTTGGCTCCTGCAAGAAATGTATGATACATTAGTATGGATGCTTTACTAGTAAAATATTTACCACATTCAGACCAAGACTATGGTTTCTCTCCTGTGTGAAGTCTTTCATGTTTTTTCAGGCTTGATTTCCTACTAAAAGATTTCTCGCATTCAGAGCAAGAATAAGGTTTCTTTTCTGTATGGATTCTCTGATGTGCATCAAGACGTGATTTGTAGTGAAAAGATTTTGCACATTCAGAGCAAGAATATGGTTTGTCTCCTGTATGGATTCTCTGATGGCTTTTTAGGTTTGATTTACAGGCAAACCATTTACCACATTCAGAGCAACAAAATGGTTTCTGTCCTGTATGGACTCTCTGGTGTTTTTTAAGAGCTGCTTGCCTACTAAAACATTTACCACATTCAGAGCAACAATATGGTTTCTCTCCTGTATGGAGTCTCTGGTGCTTCTTCAGGCCCGATTTACTGGTAAAACATTTGCAACAATCAGAGCAAGAATATGGTTTCTCTCCTGTATGGAGTCTCTGATGTTTTTCCAGAATTGCTTTACTGATAAAACATTTATCACATGAAGAACAAGAATACGGTTTCTCTCCTATATGGAGTCTCTGATGCTTTTTCAGATATGAAGTACAGGTAAAACATTTACCACAGTCAGGACAAGAATACTGTTTCTGGTCTGTATGGATTGTCTGATGCTTTTTCACATCTGCTTTCCTAGTAAAGCATTTCCCACATTCAGAACAAGTATATGGTTTCTCTCCTGTATGGATTCTGTGATGCATTCGTAAGTTTTCTTTCCTTTTAAAACATTTTCCACATTCAGAACAGGACCAAGATTTGTTTTCAAAGTGATTAATCTGTTCTGTCCCCTGGTGCCTAATATAGCTGAACCCATTCTTAAAACATAATTCACCATTGGAAGATGATCCTGGTTCCTCCTTAATACAAGTAGATATATATTGTGTATGATCTGTGGGTGTATAAATGTCAGTGTCTGTGAGGTTTCCTCCATCACATGAGGCTGATTCCTCCTTAATATGAGTAGATGCATATTGTGTATGATCTGTACGTGTATAAATGTCAGTGTCTGTGAGGTTTCCTCCATCACATGAGGCTGATTCCTCCTTAATATGAGTAGATGCATATTGTGCATGATCTGTACGTGTATAAATGTCAGTGTCTGTGAGGTTTCCTCCATCACATGAGGCTGATTCCTCCTTAATATCAGTAGATGTATATTGTGTATGATCTGTGGGTGTATAAATGTCACTGTCTGTGAGGTTTCCTCCATCACATGAGACTGATTCCTCCTTAATATGAGTAGATGCATATTGTGTATGATCTGTGGGTGTATAAATGTCAGTGTCTGTGAGGTTTCCTCCATCACATGAGACCGATTCCTCCTTAATATGAGTAGATGCATATTGTGTATGATCTGTACGTGTATAAATGTCAGTGTCTGTGAGGTTTCCTCCATCACATGAGGCTGATTCCTCCTTAATATCAGAAGATGTATATTGTGTATGATCTGTGGGTGTATAAATGTCAGTGTCTGTGAGGTTTCCTCCATCACATGAGGCTGATTCCTCCTTAATATCAGAAGATGTATATTGTGTATGATCTGTGGGTGTATAAATGTCAGTGTCTGTGAGGTTTCCTCCATCACATGAGGCTGATTCCTCCTTAATATGAGTAGATGTATATTGTGTATGATCTGTGGGTGTATAAATGTCACTGTCTGTGAGGTTTCCTCCATCACATGAGACTGATTCCTCCTTAATATGATTAGATGTATATTGTGTATGATCTGTGGGTGTATAAATGTCAGGGTCTGTGAGGTTTCCTCCATCACATGAGACTGATTCCTCCTTAATATCAGTAGATGTATATTGTGTATGATCTGTAGGTGTATAAATGTCAGTGTCTGTGAGGTTTCCTCCATCACATAAGACCGATTCCTCCTTAATATGAGTAGATGAATCTTTAGATTGTTCTGTTGGGGAAAAAATATGGTGGTCAGATGTATTAAACATATTCAGTTGAAATAAAAAAGCACAACATGTGGTTGCCCTCACAGCATTTTATGGCCTTTACCAAATTCCCGTCCCATCACACAAGCCAGATGCGTTTCTCCATTATGGGACCAGCACACCCACTTCCTGTTTAACCATCACTGAAAATCACAGTTGGTATCCCATGGGCTCCCCCAAATCAGGCTGCAGTGCCCCCTAATCTGTGATACCGCTGCAATAAGAAGTGATGATGAAACACTAAACGGGGGCTTCTAGAACAAGGATGATGGGTGGCAACATAGGGTGTTAGAACTGCAAGGAAACGGTGTGGAAGTTCCCCAATGCTGAGGGCCAGGCTTATTAATATAAATGTGTCACCTCTTCATAACTATGGTATAGCAAAATTTTAAAACATTTTTAATTAAAATAAAAATCTATATTATATACACACACACACATATGAAACTGGAAACACTATAATAACATTTACAATATTGCACGCTCATCTGATGAGCATTTATAATAAACAAATCTCACACTGTACACATGTAACAGTGATTTATACACACAGTGATGACATCTTCTATATACACAGACAGGACTGTGATTAAACCTCCTCTTACCCAGTGATGTGAGGGGCTGGTGATTCTCCATCATCACGTCCTTGTACAGACCCTTGTGTCCTTCTAAATACTCCCCCTCCTGCATGGAGAGATAGACAGTGACATCATCCACCTTATAGGACCCTGACACACACAATGGTCATCACCCAGACACATCCCCTGGTGTTACTGTATAATGTCCCATTCCCAGCAGTCACCTCTCCAGTCAGCAGCTGAATGATCTTGTTGGTCAGTTCCAGGATCTTCTGGTCATTGTCTCTGTCATGTATCAGTGAGTGAGGTGGAGGCACCGTGATAGGGTCCTGCTCCGTCCTCCTGACACACAGGGATGGCTGCTGGGTGTCACACACTCACCAGATGTCTCATTCACTAATGTATAACCCTGTGTATTGACATATGATATTATACCTATATGCAAAGTGGATTGGACTTCCTATATCAGTATATAATGAATACATTATATGGAATGTCACTGTGACAGTCTCAGAACTCCTCACATCACAAGTACTGTATACAGCTCTGTAAAACATATCTCACAAAAGCGCTACTACAATAATACATGGACTGCATAGTAAAACATGTCAGGAAATACTTTAAGAGCTGAACTTGTCCAGCTGAGCGGAGAGAAGGACAGAGGTGATATGATAGAACAGTATTAACATCAGAAAGGCTGTATTGTTACAAATAAGATGATATCTAGAACAAGGGGGATGCTTTAATATTGGAGGAAGACTAAAAGATGACTGTTGCAGCATCAAATGGGTTAATGCCTGATGTTGCTGTACTGAATGGATTAAACCTCAGCACTAAGGTATTAAAGAATAATTATTAATTTAAATGTAAACATTTAATGTATGGGTGCTGTGGAACTGGTTAGTAACCGTTGCAAGCGCCAGAAAGGGCTAAGTCTCAACGCTGGGTATAATTGTATTTATCTTAAAATCATGTATTGATTTCTGATGCAATAGCCATTTGTTGGAGGAAGCTTGTTATTGTAACTTTTCTAAAGAAAGTCCCCCATGCTAATAAGACCTTCTGATGTGTCAGTCTCCCACACATCCTATAGACTGAAGGCACAGAAGGGGGTAATTAGACTTGCAATCTCTCTAAGACAGGACGCAAGTAAAATAGGAAACGCAACACCAACTTTTAGGAAATCATAAGGGATGTTAAAGTTTAAATTTAAATTGCGTTAGCTCCAAGGTTAGAGGATATATTACATCCTAATGTTAATTGTTGAATGTGAAATACCAGATGTTGCGGTGCCAGCTGGGACAGTGGCTGGATAAAAAGAGCACTGTTTGACAATGTAATGTATCATTCCATCTGTAACTAATGGATCGCTAGTAACTCAAACTAGCGTGTAACTATCCTTATTAGGACTACTTGAGCTAATAAAACATCACTGATCTACTTTGACGACTACTTACCTGCCGTAATTCCTGTGACCTACAGATTAGACCAAATCTAATCCGTTATTTTGCTGTTCTGAGGTTGGGACCCAGCATCTAATACCAACGTTCTGCCTGCTACCCTGCTGCTGTTGCCATTGTGAGAGACCAGGGGGAACCATCCACAGCAACCCTAATCTAAAGAAAGGGGTCCGGGTACCAGCCCAGGTGCCCAATGAGGGGGTACACTAGTAGCGGAAGTTACCCAAAAAGAAGCAGTTCCAGGTGCTGGTGAAAGAGCCTAGTGGTGGCAGCAGCTAAAGGTCCTCCCACTGCGGGTAGAGGGCCGCAATCGAGATAAAGAAAGGGGACAATGGCAAGGCAAGCTCAGATGGTCCCCAGCAACACGGGCAGAGTGGCATAGGAGGTTCATCCTATCACAACAACATATGCTATGGATCATGACTACAACAAAGGAATTTTAAGTATGTAACATATCACAGAAAGGATAACTCAGGACTGATGATTAGCAAAGGGAAAAAATACATTAATAAGATAAACCAATGATTCTTGGATTTCCAGAAGGGGAAGGGGTATAATTTGAAGGTTTTGCCAGGATGAATGGCAGAGAAAGGTTACTTACACACTACAACCAATCATCTTGCTGGAGCCGACAATGTGATGGCTGAGAGAGAGGACTATCAGCATACTCTCCATGTCACCATACACACAGGCCGGGCAGTCTACTTCCCCAAATATAAAACCAGGTCCCTACACACACAGCCTGCAATGCCCAATGTAATACTAAGTGTTAGGCCAGAAGACAAGCTGTCATGCATACAAAGCTGATCATACATCTTCCCCAACAATATCAGGGACAGACCATGGGAATTAGGACCTTAAGCGATGTGTGGAAAGAACCAAAGAGAGGAGGGGAAGTAGGAGGAAAGAAGAGGGGAAGAAAAGGGAAGAGGGGCAGAAGAAAGAAGGAAGTGGTGGAGCAGAAAGAAGAGAAGGGGGAAAGTAGGTGTATATAAGTTAGGAAGAGAGGAGAAGTGGAATTTAAGGGGAGGGTTTTGGTGACCCAGGACTATCACATCAGCACTGCCATAGTTTTGCTTGCTGGCTCTCTCCCAAGACATCCTCTTTCTTCCCTGTCCTCTCCTACTTGCTCACCTGTTCTCTTCACCCATCACTTCTGCTCCTATTTCTCCCCTTCACATCTTTCTCCGCTCTGTTCGCCTCTCCACTCCTGTTTCCCCTCTTGACTCATGCTCCCTTGACCCCTCTCCTCTCCTAACCACCAATCTCCTCTCCTCCTACTTATCTTCATCCCTCCTGTCTCTACCCTGCCCCTATTCTTTCCCATGTTCCTTATCCTCCTCCTTGTCCTCCTATGTCCTGTCTTCTCCACCTTGTCCCTCCTCTTTCATGTCCTGCACGCCTACTTTTTCTTTTCTATCCTCTGATGTCCACCCATCAACTTTGCTCCTCCTTCCCCCTTCTCTCTAATTTTTAATGATTGGTTGGAGTGTGTAAGTAACCTTGCTCTGCCATTTATGCTGGGAGAACCTTCAAATTATACTCCTCTCCCTTCTGGAAATCCAAGAATCAATGGTTTATCTTTTTAATGTATTTTTCCCATTTGCTAATCATCAGTCCTGAGTCATCCTTCCTGTGACGTGTTACGCTTGAGATTCCTTTGTTGTATCTATGACGCATAGAATATGTCATGCAGTAGAAGGAGTCTACTGCCACCACTAGGCTCTTTCGCCAGCACCTAGAACCGCTTCCTTTTAGGTAACTTTCGCTGCTAGACTACTCCCTCACCTGACCTCTTCTTTTAGATCAGGGTTGCTGTGGCTTGTTCCTCCTGGCCTATCACACTGGCCAGAGCTGCAGGGTAGCAGGCAGAGCGTTTGTACTGGATGCTGAGTCCCAACCTCAGAACAGCCAGAAAACATATTAAATTTGTCTAATCTGTAGGTCACAGGAATTTACACCAGGTAAGTATTTGTCAAAGAAGGATCTTAAAGCAGTGATATTTTATTAGCTCAAGTAGTCCTAATAAAGACAGTTAAACGCCAGTTTGTGGTACTATCGATCTTTCCATAAATTACAGATGGAATAAAACTACATGGTCAAACAGAGCTGTTTTTATACACATTTTGACACACGTTAGCCACAAAGTCTGAGATATTACATCCGATATTTACTATCAGGATGCAATATGTTCTCTACACTTGAATTTAAATACAATGCAAAGCTAAGAAAATTTACACCAATCTGTTATCTCCTAAAACTTGCTGGTTGCATTATTCAGACAGGTTCTCAGATGCAGGCACTAGACCAGGCGTAGGTAACCTGCGGCTCTCCAGGTGTTGTGAAACTACAAGTCCCAGCATGCTTTGCCAGCAGATAGGAGGCAATGCATGCTGGGATTTGTAGTTTCACAACACCTGGAGAGCCGCAGGTTACCCACCCCTGCACTAGACATTAAAGGAAGGTAACGACCTCCTGCAGAGCATTTAAGATGAAAGCACATGTTGGACACTCACATGAAAACACTTAATTAGTATGATTAGATTGCCTTCAGAAGTCATAAAACAAAGTTCCTCCACAAATTGCCCATCACAAATCAGTACATTTTTGATACTAATATATAACACAGTATCAAAATTGCCGCTTGCACCAAAAATGTAAATAAATTTATGCAACTCTACAGTCCCCTCTCCTCTATATAATAATAATCCCCATATCAGTGTGTGCTGGGAGTTATTACTCCCATATATCACTGTACAGTCCCCTCTCCTCTATATAATAATAATAATCCCCCATATCAGTGTGTGCTGGGAGTTATTACTCCCATATATCACTGTACAGTCCCCTCTACTCTATATAATAATAATAATCCCCCATATCAGTGTGTGCTGAGAGTTATTACTCCCCATATATCACTGTACAGTCCCCTCTCCTCTATATAATAATAATAATCCCCATATCAGTGTGTGCTGGGAGTTATTACTCCCCATATATCACTGTACAGTCCCCTCTACTCTATATAATAATAATAATCCCCCATATCAGTGTGTGCTGGGAGTTATTACTCCCATATATCACTGTACAGTCCCCTCTCCTCTATATAATAATAATAATCCCCCATATCAGTGTGTGCTGGGAGTTATTACTCCCCACATATCACTGTACAGTCCCCTCTACTCTATATAATAATAATAATCCCCATATCAGTGTGTGCTGGGAGTTATTACTCCCATATATCACTGTACAGTCCCCTCCCTTCTATATAATAATAATCCCCATATCAGTGTGTGCTGGGAGTTATTACTCCCCATATATCACTGTACAGTCCCCTCTCCTCTATATAATAATAATAATCCCCCATATCAGTGTGTGCTGGGAGTTATTACTCCTATATATCACTGTACAGTCCCCTCTCCTCTATATAATAATAATAATCCCCCATATCAGTGTGTGCTGGGAGTTATTACTCCCCATATATCACTGTACAGACCCCTCTCCTCTATATAATAATAATCCCCATATCAGTGTGTGCTGGGAGTTATTACTCCCATATATCACTGTACAGTCCCCTCTCCTCTATCTAATAATAATCCCCATATCAGTGTGTGCTGGGAGTTATTACTCCCATATATCACTGTACAGTCCCCTCTCCTCTATATAATAATAATCCCCCATATCAGTGTGTGCTGGAAGTTATTACTCCCATATATCACTGTACAGTCCCCTCTCCTCTATATAATAATAATCCCCATATCAGTGTGTGCTGGGAGTTATTACTCCCATATATCACTGTACAGACCCCTCTCCTCTATATAATAATAATAATCCCCCATATCAGTGTGTGCTGGGAGTTATTACTCCCCATATATCACTGTACAGTCCCCTCTCCTCTATATAATAATAATAATCCCCCATATCAGTGTGTGCTGGGAGTTATTACTCCTATATATCACTGTACAGTCCCCTCTCCTCTATATAATAATAATAATCCCCCATATCAGTGTGTGCTGGGAGTTATTACTCCCCATATATTACTGTACAGTCCCCTCTCCTCTATATAATAATATTAATCCCCCATATCAGTGTGTGCTGGGAGTTATTACTCCCCATATATCACTGTACAGACCCCTCTCTATATAATAATAATAATAATCCCCATATCAGTGTGTGCTGGGAGTTATTACTCCCATATATCACTGTACAGACCCCTCTCCTCTATATAATAATAATAATAATCCCCCATATCCGTGTGTGCTGGGAGTTATTACTCCCCATATATCACTGTACAGTCCCCTCTCCTCTATATAATAATAATCCCCATATCAGTGTGTGCTGGGAGTTATTACTCCCCATATATCACTGTACAGTCCCCTCTCCTCTATATAATAATAATCCCCATATCAGTGTGTGCTGGGAGTTATTACTCCCATATATCACTGTACAGTCCCCTCTCCTCTATATAATAATAATAATCCCCCATATCAGTGTGTGCTGGGAGTTATTACTCCCCATATATCACTGTACAGACCCCTCTCCTCTATATAATAATAATAATCCCCATATCAGTGTGTGCTGGGAGTTATTACTCCCATATATCACTGTACAGTCCCCTCTCCTCTATATAATAATAATAATCCCCATATCAGTGTGTGCTGGGAGTTATTACTCCCCATATATCACTGTACAGTCCCCTCTCCTCTATATAATAATAATAATCCCCCATATCAGTGTGTGCTGGGAGTTATTACTCCCCATATATCACTGTACAGTCCCCTCTCCTCTATATAATAATAATAATCCCCATATCAGTGTGTGCTGGGAGTTATTACTCCCCATATATCACTGTACAGTCCCCTCTCCTCTATATAATAATAATAATCCCCCATATCAGTGTGTGCTGGGAGTTATTACTCCCCATATATCACTGTACAGACCCCTCTCCTCTATATAATAATAATAATAATCCCCCATATCAGTGTGTGCTGGGAGTTATTACTCCCCATATATCACTGTACAGACCCCTCTCCTCTATATAATAATAATAATCCCCCATATCAGTGTGTGCTGGGAGTTATTACTCCCATATATCACTGTACAGTCCCCTCTCCTCTATATAATAATAATAATCCCCCATATCAGTGTGTGCTGGGAGTTATTACTCCCCATATATCACTGTACAGTCCCCTCTCCTCTATATAATAATAATAATCCCCCATATCAGTGTGTGCTGGGAGTTATTACTCCCCATATATCACTGTACAGTCCCCTCTCCTCTATATAATAATAATAATCCCCCATATCAGTGTGTGCTGGGAGTTATTACTCCCATATATCACTGTACAGTCCCCTCTCCTCTATATAATAATAATAATCCCCCATATCAGTGTGTGCTGGGAGTTATTACTCCCCATATATCACTGTACAGACCCCTCTCCTCTACATAATAATAATAATCCCCCATATCAGTGTGTGCTGGGAGTTATTACTCCCATATATCACTGTACAGTCCCCTCTCCTCTATATAATAATAATAATCCCCATATCAGTGTGTGCTGGGAGTTATTACTCCCATATATCACTGTACAGTCCCCTCTCCTCTATATAATAATAATACTCCCCATATCAGTGTGTGCTGGAAGTTATTACTCCCATATATCACTGTACAGACCCCTCTCCTCTATATAATAATAATAATAATCCCCCATATCAGTGTGTGCTGGGAGTTATTACTCCCATATATCACTGTACAGTCCCCTCCCCTCTATATAATAATAATAATAATCCCCCATATCAGTGTGTGCTGGGAGTTATTACTCCCATATATCACTGTACAGTCCCCTCTATATAATAATAATACTCCCCATATCAGTGTGTGCTGGGAGTTTTTACTCCCCATATATCACTGTACAGTCCCCTCTCCTCTATATAATAATAATAATCCCCCATATCAGTGTGTGCTGGGAGTTATTACTCCCATATATCACTGTACAGACCCCTCTCCTCTATATAATAATAATAATAATCCCCCATATCAGTGTGTGCTGGGAGTTATTACTCCCCATATATCACTGTACAGTCCCCTCTCCTCTATATAATAATAATAATCCCCCATATCAGTGTGTGCTGGGAGTTATTACTCCCATATATCACTGTACAGTCCCCTCTCCTCTATATAATAATAATAATCCCCCATATCAGTGTGTGCTGGGAGTTATTACTCCCCATATATCACTGTACAGTCCCCTCTCCTATATATAATAATAATAATCCCCCATATCAGTGTGTGCTGGGAGTTATTACTCCCCATATATCACTGTACAGTCCCCTCTCCTCTATATAATAATAATAATCCCCCATATCAGTGTGTGCTGGGAGTTATTACTCCCATATATCACTGTACAGTCCCCTCCCCTCTATATAATAATAATAATCCCCCATATCAGTGTGTGCTGGGAGTTATTACTCCCCATATATCACTGTACAGACCCCTCTATATAATAATAATAATCCCCCATATCAGTGTGTGCTGGGAGTTATTACTCCCATATATCACTGTACAGACCTCTCTCCTCTATATAATAATAATAATCCCCCATATCAGTGTGTGCTGGGAGTTATTACTCCCATATATCACTGTACAGTCCCCTCTCCTCTATATAATAATAATCCCCCATATCAGTGTGTGCTGGGAGTTATTACTCCCCATATATCACTGTACAGACCCCTCTCCTCTATATAATAATAATAATCCCCCATATCAGTGTGTGCTGGGAGTTATTACTCCCCATATATCACTGTACAGACCCCTCTCCTCTATATAATAATAATAATCCCCATATCAGTGTGTGCTGGGAGTTATTACTCCCCATATATCACTGTACAGACCCCTCTCCTCTATATAATAATAATCCCCATATCAGTGTGTGCTGGGAGTTATTACTCCCCATATATCACTGTACAGACCCCTCTCCTCTATATAATAATAATAATCCCCCATATCAGTGTGTGCTGGGAGTTATTACTCCCATATATCACTGTACAGTCCCCTCTCCTCTATATAATAATAATAATCCCCCATATCAGTGTGTGCTGGGAGTTATTACTCCCATATATCACTGTACAGTCCCCTCTCCTCTATATAATAATAATAATCCCCCATATCAGTGTGTGCTGGGAGTTATTACTCCCATATATCACTGTACAGACCCCTCTCCTCTATATAATAATAATAATCCCCCATATCAGTGTGTGCTGGGAGTTATTACTCCCCATATATCACTGTACAGACCCCTCTCCTCTATATAATAATAATAATCCCCATATCAGTGTGTGCTGGGAGTTATTACTCCCCATATATCACTGTACAGTCCCCTCTCCTCTATATAATAATAATAATCCCCCATATCAGTGTGTGCTGGGAGTTATTACTCCCCATATATCACTGTACAGTCCCCTCTCCTCTATATAATAATAATAATAATAATCCCCCATATCAGTGTGTGCTGGGAGTTATTACTCCCCATATATCACTGTACAGTCCCCTCTTTTCTATATAATAATAATAATCTCCATATCAGTGTGTGCTGGGAGTTATTACTCCCCATATATCACTGTACAGTCCCCTCTCCTCTATATAATAATAATAATAATCCCCCATATCAGTGTGTGCTGGGAGTTATTACTCCCCATATATCACTGTACAGACCCCTCTCCTCTATATAATAATAATAATCCCCATATCAGTGTGTGCTGGGAGTTATTACTCCCCATATATCACTGTACAGTCTCCTCTCCTCTATATAATAATAATAATCCCCATATCAGTGTGTGCTGGGAGTTATTACTCCCATATATCACTGTACAGACCCCTCTCCTCTATATAATAATAATAATCCCCAATATCAGTGTGTGCTGGGAGTTATTACTCCCATATATCACTGTACAGTCCCCTCTCCTCTATATAATAATAATAATCCCCCATATCAGTATGTGCTGGGAGTTATTACTCCCCATATATCACTGTACAGACCCCTCTCCTCTATATAATAATAATAATCCCCCATATCAGTGTGTGCTGGGAGTTATTACTCCCCATATATCACTGTACAGACCCCTCTCCTCTATATAATAATAATAATCCCCCATATCAGTGTGTGCTGGGAGTTATTACTCCCATATATCACTGTACAGACCCCTCTCCTCTATATAATAATAATAATCCCCCATATCAGTGTGTGCTGGGAGTTATTACTCCCCATATATCACTGTACAGCCCCCTCTCCTCTATATAATAATAATAATCCCCCATATCAGTGTGTGCTGGGAGTTATTACTCCCCATATATCACTGTACAGTCCCCTCTCCTCTATATAATAATAATAATCCCCATATCAGTGTGTGCTGGGAGTTATTACTCCCATATATCACTGTACAGACCCCTCTCCTCTATATAATAATAATAATCCCCCATATCAGTGTGTGCTGGGAGTTATTACTCCCCATATATCACTGTACATACCCCTCTCCTCTATATAATAATAATAATCCCCCATATCAGTGTGTGCTGGGAGTTATTACTCCCCATATATCACTGTACATACCCCTCTCCTCTATATAATAATAATAATCCCCATATCAGTGTGTGCTGGGAGTTATTACTCCCCATATATCACTGTACAGTCCCCTCTCCTCTATATAATAATAATAATCCCCATATCAGTGTGTGCTGGGAGTTATTACTCCCATATATCACTGTACAGACCCCTCTCCTCTATATAATATTAATAATCCCCATATCAGTGTGTGCTGGGAGTTATTACTCCCATATATCACTGTACATACCCCTCTCCTCTATATAATAATAATAATCCCCATATCAGTGTGTGCTGGGAGTTATTACTCCCCATATATCACTGTACAGACCCCTCTCCTCTATATAATAATAATAATCCCCCATATCAGTGTGTGCTGGGAGTTATTACTCCCATATATCACTGTACAGTCCCCTCTCCTCTATATAATAATAATAATCCCCATATCAGTGTGTGCTGGGAGTTATTACCCCCATATATCACTGTACAGACCCCTCTCCTCTATATAATAATAATAATCCCCCATATCAGTGTGTGCTGGGAGTTATTACTCCCATATATCACTGTACAGACCCCTCTCCTCTATATAATAATAATAATCCCCCATATCAGTGTGTGCTGGGAGTTATTACTCCCATATATCACTGTACAGACCCCTGTATATAATAATAATAATAATAATATAATATTATATAATTCATTACCTCAGTCTTTGCACCATATACAATGAAATGAGCCTGTGACCACGCCCCTTCCGTGGCGTCACGTGTAATGTCATGTGATATAGTCTGATGGGCTACAAGAAGATGGCCGCTGCTGATGTGCATTAAATCGACGGATTACAATTTGCTTTCAGTAACACAAGATAATGGCGGCCGTTGTTTTAAACAAGACGGATGTTTTATTCATTTTTTAAACTTAAACTTCATATATTTTTATGTAGAAAACAAACGACTCCAGTTGTCCTACATAGGATGAAGTAATGAGAGTCAGAGTCGTATTTATGTAGCGGGATAAGAATTTGAACTACAAGATAATGGTCACCGCTCCCCGCACCGAGGACAGATGTTGTGTAACTAGTAGTACACTGTATGTTACTATAGATGTGTTGTCACGTTACCTCCCGCAGAATCTGCTGGTCTGAGCACGCGAGTTACCATAGCAACCACAGTGATGACTCGGCAGCCATTTTGGATTGGGGCACTGCTAATAAGTGTGTAAGTGATATAACTATTTCCTGGCTAATTAATAGTTGTAACAAGGATGAGAGAAGCTGCTGGTTATTCCCTGCATACATATGTGTTATATGTCATACTATATACGTGGTACATATCATATATTATATTTTATATCCTTGTATGTTACGCATACTTGCCAACTCTCCCGCATTGTCCGGGAGACTCCCGCATTTTGCGAGAGTCTCCCGGACGAGTGTGGCAATCTCCCTGATAGGAAGGGGGAAAAATTTAGTTTAAACGCCGCGATTCACCCGGAATCGCGGCGTTTAGCCCCGCCCCCACTGTAAAATGACGCGATTTGCGTCATTCCGTCACGGGGGCGGGGCCAAAATGACGCGATTTCGCAGCCCCGCCCCCTGCACGCCCACGTCCCAGCCGGCATCTCCCGGAAAAAGAAAAAAAAATGTTGGCAAGTATGATGTTACGTTATATTCTATATATGTATATATCTGTACTATGCCATACCTTACACAACATATATGTACTGTGTGTTATATGTTTTATTATGTGCATGGTACATATATAATACGTATACATTGTTTTGTAAGTTACATTATACATTGTATGAAATACATTGTTGGACAGAAGGGCGAGGTGAGGGGAAGATGTGGGACAATATATTATATTACTTATATTTAGCCCTTCCCATTGCTAGACGACAGGTGAACCTATTTGTATGGTAATCTTCAGTAGCAGATCAGTGTCTTCCCTGTAAATTGGGATCCCCCAATCTTCCACGCGATCACTAGGCCGGAGGACTTCCTGTGCACGTCTGACATGTCCTTGGTGGGATCCCAGGAAGTCTTCTGACCATACATAACAGTATCACTGAGGGGTTAGCCGAGAGACTTCATCCTGGTTGCTGCACTTTGTGACGCTGTCAATCTGACTCTGATCCATCCGCTACTTTTGCACTATAACTGCTACTTTAAACATCCGGAGCTATTTATGACTGCACACAATACAACAGCACAAATCTCTTTCTCTGCAAACCGTTGGTTGGTATGACTTCTTGTTCCATGTGAGGCCATTTAGACTTCCATGTGAGGCCATTTAGACTTCCATGTGAGGCCATTTAGACCTGGCAAGATTGGGACTCACCACATTTTTTTTGACATACCAATAAGCAGTGGGCTACTGTACAGTAGATTAAGGCACGATTGAATAATCTTTCACTAGACCCTTGGACACAAAGACAAATAGAAGTGGGACAATTTGTGCCATCTAGCAAGACTCGGAGAAAGGCATTTAACAGTAAGTAAAAACTCCCAAATCCACCCAGAATGGGATTTAATGATTACAGAGGAAAGATCGTGGAAGACCCTGCAGCCAAAAGTAGTGTCTACCGTGGCCGTAATACTGATAAAAATAAAACTTGGGTTACTAGAGACAGACATTCACTTGGCTGCCTTGTACAAGTCCGTATGTTTTTAAACCCAATAAAGGATATAATGCCCATGTGGAATAAGCCATCCATCCTAAGATGACAGAACCGCTCTACTGTAGTATACAAATCATGATCTGGACCTTCAGAGTCTTCTCAGATCTCATGGATGGGATCTGACTATCTGCCCCTCTCTGTCAAATCCCACCAGGCGACAACCCAAAGGGAGAAGATTGTCACGTCAATATTCACAATACATAAGTCCTACCATTCCTCTAATGTTACAGACACAATTTATGGGGATACTCCATGATAGTACGTTGCAGGACACCTCTGGTTATTATCTCCAGGTTATTGGTTTGATTATTATCCTTTATATATATACAGCTTAAGTATGCTCGTTTTAGACAATTGGTACCATACCTGAATCTTTAACACTCTTTATCGGATCATGGTTATGTGTCTTCTGTAATACATATAATGGGCTAATACTAGACCCAAAGTTGATCTTATTTGTGATCATGATTAACACCTAACGGTTGGTTGGTATAATTCATATATATTGTCTCTGGATTACTGACAGTGAATGGACCACTGTATGATTAAAAGCCTCTAAATGTCAAAACTCTATTGGCTAATGCAGCTTTGTATTCCCCACCTAAATGTTCCAGGACACCTCAGATTTGTGATGTCCAAAGGGAGCAGAGATTAGCAATCTGGAGCCTCCCAGTAATTATGTTATTCTGGGCATCATCGGAATAACAGTATTGGAAAAAAAAGTCTTTTAAGTGTAACAATTGTAAGAAATGACACTGGGGGTAAATGTACTAAGGGATGACTTTTTGCAAATAACTGATAATGGGCGACTTTGACAGCTAAATTTAAAAGGTAAATGTGTTTAAAGGTAAATCTTGCCTTTAAACACATTGACATTTTCAATTTAGCTGTCAAAGTCGCCAAATAGACCTTTGATTAAATGTACAATGTAACCTGTTTAGGGAAGTCACATCCTGCCGGCATGGCTAATTCATTCGTTCTGAAAGCAGAATGCTTGCGGTATCATCACGTACCTAAGCAGTGATTCTATTGATGATAGTGATGACAACGACAAAGAAAATTACCCTCATGGAAATCAAGGTGAGGGTCATCAATACTTATTAGCTAAAACAGTCTGTCAGCGTTAAAGGACTGAGCCCTTACATGTAAGAGACGTACCTTATAACTCACTTGACCCTCATTGTTTTGATATTTCAGCTTACACAAAACATATTTGTCTGTGTGTCCGGGTCCCCCTCACCTCCCACCTGACCAAGATGACTGCTGCAGCATTGAATGGGTTAATACCTGACGCTGCTGTGCTGAATGGGTTCAACCTCAGCACTAAGGGGTTAAAGATGTATTAAAATGTATATGTACAAGTTACAGACCAATCTCCCTCCTCAATCTTGATTTGAAAATATACGCCAAAATACTGGCGAATCGCTTGAACCAAATCCTCCGTTCCCTCGTCCACTATGACCAAGTAGGATTTATACGGGGACGCCAGGCGAGAGATAGCACCAGAAGAGCCATTGACATCATCCACATTGTAAACTCCAGGAGCTCCCCAACTATCATGCTCTCTCTTGATGCTGAAAAAGCATTTGGATCTTCTGGGGCTTTATGAGGGCCGCCCTTGAGGCCTTTGGATTCGCTGGCGGTTTCCTCATTGGTGTCCTGGCATTGTATACTACCCCTTCTGCCAAAGTTTTGATTAATGGTACACCCTCAGACCCGATCTTCATCCAAAATGGTACAAGGCAAGGTTGCCCCTTATATTCGCACTGGTGATCGAGCTCCTGTTCTCTCAGATTAGATCTAATTCCAACATTCAGGGGGTGCAGGTGGGTAGCATCAACTCCAAGATTTCTCTTTTTGCAGATGACGTCCATCTCTCTATCTCAACCGGCGATCTCCCTCCCTAATCTCTATGAAATACTTCAAGCCTATGGGACCGTCTCTGGTTATAAAATAAACTATGCGAAATTGGAGGCCATGCTGCTTCATGTCTCCCCTCGGGAAACCGACATCCTTCAGACCACCTTCAGTTTCAAGTGGCAAAAAAGATACAACACTTAGGAGTCTTCCTCACCTCTCGCTACGACCTCCTCTTTCATGAAAACTTCCCTCCCCTTCTCACTAAGATGCTCTCTCCGACCTGACCTCCTGGAAACGCCTCTTTATCTCCTGGCTGGGCAGGATCATAGCAGTCTATCATACCTAAATGATTACACCTCTTTCAAACACTGCTGGTCGCAGTCCCTGCTTTCTTCCTTGCGAACATTCAAAAATCCCTCACCCGTTTCATTTGGAATCACAGACCCCCACGGATCTCAGCCAGCATTCTCAAAAAACCAAACCCTTCTGGCGGCAGGGGCCTTCCTGATATTAAACTATATTTACCTGGCCTCCCACTTTTCCCACATTGTTACCTCATATGTCCCCTCAGGCTCCACCTCCTGGTTCGATATAGAATCGGCTTATACTACCCTGCCCGATCTTACTTCCCTATGGGGTTTCTCCCCTACACATCTCCCTCCTGCATCCAAAATGCTCCCTACCATTAAGTTTGACATCAAGCTCTGGGACTCTCACTCCTTTAAACTGAAGCTTACCACAACACTAACCCCGATTTGGCACAATTCTGTATTCCCTTCTGGACTCTCTGCCGCGAGAGCGTGTCTTTGGACTCAAGCTGGCCTCAAATATCTGATAGACTTCTCAAAACTAGGTCACTGGCTCTCGCTGGCGGAACTTCAATGCTGCGCCCGTTTTGAGTTTTTCCAAATTAGTAATTTCCTACGGTTCTCCCCGCCTACTTATGTCTTACCCTAATCACCCTAAGGACAGAGGCATGATATCCCAACTCTATAGAATATTTGTCGCCGCTGTCTTTCCCGCTCCAAGGTCCCATGAAGTTGATTGGGAAAGGGATCTTGGTGCCCCCTGGATGACGAGGCTTGGGATGACATGAGACTGGGGATAGCCAAAAGTTCCATATCCACCAAACTTAAAGAAACCTCCTATAAAATCTATAATCGTTGGTATTATACTCCTACACGACTTCATGGCATGATTCCTTCCTCTTCACCTGACTGTTGGAGGGGCTGTGGCCACAGGGGGACTATGCTCCACATATGGTGGATCTGCCCAATTATCTCCTCTTTCTGGGATGCTGTTTGTGGCCTTCTAAATTCCCTATGTAAGGCTCCCGTTGCGAAGGACCCCTGGGTGTTCCTATTATGTTATTCTCCTCTGGTGCTCGACAAATTTTCCAAAAATTAGCTACACATATACTGACAGCTGCTAAATCCCTTATCGCATTTAACTGGAAAAAAAAGTAAATTGCATCCAGGTGTCGCAGGTTCCTGTTGGAGGTGTGGTTCGGAAACAGGGTCACCATTACACATTTGGTAGAACCTACCTGCTCTAGCACTCTTATGGCATAAGATTAGAGAATAGATCACTTACAAGTAACTTATGGTATAAATTTATTTAAAGGAAATCTTTATTTCTGAGACCAGGGAAGAAACTCGTTTGTTTTAACTTTTGCTAGAGGAAATGCACTTATGTCTGCGGTATATGTTTGATTTCTGATAAGCATTTATTTGAGGAAGTCTCATTAAGGCTAATTAAGTCTATGTGAGTGACCAACACTTGAACACAGGAGGTCGTTACTGTGAGTTCCTGAGTGGCTTTTGTTAAGGGTGTTAGAACCTGTCTGAATATTGTAAACATCACGTGATGTAGGATATAACAGATAAGTGTAAGTTTTGCATTTAAAATCTAAGAACATCCTGAGATCTGATTTAAATCTGAGGAAATCAGTTTGATGTGGAAGTTAAATTGTGCTAGATGCAGAATTAGAGCACATCCTGATGTTAATGTTTGAATTAAATATTGCAGTCTGTGCAGAGCCTTCTCTGATCAGGGGGCTGGCTTACCCCCTGCCAAGACTAGTCTCTAAAACTGTATAAAAAGAGAGCCCTTGTACACTGAAATGTATCATTCTGATGTTCCATCTGACCTGACCACTAATACCTTTAATCAGTGGAACTGTCCTTGTCAGGACACTTGAGCGAAATAAACATCATTCTGCTTCAAGACCCTGCTTGACAACTTCTTCAATATTGCTGTATTCCTGGGACCTATAGATTAGACCTAAATCTAATCCGTCCTCTGGCTGTTCTAAGGTTTGGACCCAGCTCTCCAGTACCACCGCTCTGCCTGTTACCCAGCAGCCTTGGCCAGTGTGATAGGCCAGGGAGGATCCATCCACAGCAACACTGATCTATCGTGAGAGGTCAGGACTACCAGCCCAGGTACACCAGCAATGAGGTACGCTGGCAGTGTCAGTGACCCAGAAGAAACCCGGTTCTGGATGCCGGTATAGGAGTCCAGTGGTGACAGCATTGTAAGCCCCTCCTTCTGCGGCAAGAGGGCGCATTTGGTATAACGAAAGGGAACGGTGCCAAAGTAGCCCAGCCGGTTCCCAGCAACAACAGACAGGGTGGCATAGGCATCCTGCCACATTATGTTTTATAGTATTTATGTACCATATATTTATGTACCACAAAGAAATTCCCCCTTCTTTCTAATTCCCGAATCCCACCCATGTTCTCTCCAGCACTCCTCCCTTGTTCTCCAGTCACATCTCCCCCCGTTCTCTTCAGCCAACTCCCCCCCGTCCTAGTTACATCTCTCCCCTGTTCTCTCCAGCCCCCTCTCCGTTTTCTAAAGCCACCCTCCCATTTTCTCCAGCCCCTTCTCCCATTTTGTTCTCTCCAACCACCTCTACCCGTTTTCTCCAGTCCCCTCTCCCCCCATTCCAACAGGCCACCTCTACCCCCATTCTCTTCAGCCCCCTCTCCTGCCATTTCTCCAGACACACACCCTCTCTGTCTTATCCAGCCACTTTTTTCCACCCATTCTCTCCAGCCAATCTCTCTCTAAAGTAATGTAAATACCTTCTCTTTTTCATTTCTCTTCTTGCCTACTTCTCTTCTTCTTTGCCTTTTCCTACCTTCCTGGCTCCTCTACACTGACAACGCTATGGGGAGCCGGGAGCCCTACATCTGTTGCACGGCAGGTGCTGAAATGCAGGCAGCACGACATTCATATACACCTGGGGTCTGAAGTGTTAAGTCCAATAATTTGATGCAGTCGTTCTAAATTAATTAATTTTTTAAATAAATTTTTTCAAACCAAACTGTATATAAACTGGCCACTGGTACTGGAATAATCAGGATTGATGACTGTTCCTGGATCCAGTCCGCTGCGTACGTATCGGTTATACTTTTCAATACTTTGTTATACTTTTTTTCTATTAAATCTCTCTTTGGAACCACGCTAATCGCATTGGACAATCTTTATTGGTGACAATAGTGACGTTCATTACAGAAGCATCGGCAAACAGCATGTGGCCGTTGTGCCCTGGTCAGTTGCTTCTCCCGCACCACCATTGTGACCGCATGCAGTTTTTATACATAACGGTGTTGTTAGTTCATTTGCAAGGTGTTCATGGCTCTGGATGTTTATATCTTGTTGTAACACTTGTAGTTGATATCTAGTTTGAAATGTTTAAGGCTGGTAATTAAATGTTATTAAAGTTGTCTTTCAGCTATAATTAATTGTCCTTACAGAGTAGTATGCAGTCTTAAGAAAAATGTTGATAGGGTGTAGAAAGTGTGAAAGTTTCTGCCGCAGTAGTCTGTGGCAGTGGTTTCAATAGGTGTGTTGAAGAGTGTGTTGCAGTGGTTTCAGTGGGAGGTGTGATGTAGAATGTTTTGGAGTGGTTTCAGTGGGAGGTGTGTTGTAGATTGTGTTGCAATGGTTTCAGTGGGAGGTGTATTGTAGAGTGTGTTGCAATGGTTTCAGTGGGAGGTGTGTTGTAGAATGTGTTGGAGTGGTTTCAGTGAGAGGTGTATTGTAGAGTGTGTTGCAGTGGTTTCAGTGGGAGGTGTGTTGTAGATTGTGTTGGAGTGGTTTCAGTGAGAGGTGTATTGTAGAGTGTGTTGCAATGGTTTCAGTGGGAGGTGTATTATAGAGTGTGTTGCAATGGTTTCAGTGGGAGGTGTATTGTAGAGTGTGTTGCAGTGGTTTCAGTGGGAGGTGTGTTGTAGATTGTGTTGGAGTGGTTTCAGTAGGAGGTGTATTGTAGAGTGTGTTGCAGTGGTTTCAGTGGGAGGTGTATTGTAGAGTGTGTTGGAGTGGTTTCAGTGGGAGGTGTATTGTAGAGTGTGTTGCAGTGGTTTCAGTGGGAGGTGTGTTGTAGATTGTGTTGGAGTGGTTTCAGTGGGAGGTGTATTGTAGAGTGCTGGTGCGGAAGGAGTGTGCATTGCAGAGGTTTCCTTGAGAAGTGTTACTGACTGCAGGTGTAGCACCAACTATCAAACTTTCTTCACCTTATCAACATCACCATCGGTCTCCAAATACAGACAACAGCCAAGAGCAACACATCACCCAGGTAAACAACCACCAGACAACTTCTCTCAATTGATACAGGCAGACAACACCCACAACTCCACAAGCACTGCTCCACGGAAACCTTCAACAAAGGAAAAATTACTATTAGACACATGCTTATATCCTAAGAATGATACAATATGCAGATAAAACAGTGGTATGGAATATTGATAGATATTAAAATGTAGTCTCTTGCTAAGTTCGTATAAAGTCTCTTGCTATAGATACATATGGAAGTTTTGTCAGTAGAATCCAATTGATGAAATATTGTGATCGAAAGTCATGTGGTCTTTATCCACTTCTAATGGGATGTAATAGACTTTGATGCTGTTTATATATTGTCTCATACACCGTCAAAGCATCCAGTAATAATAGAAAAACCTATGTATCACCAACTAGGCATCTATATTCAATAAAGAAATAGTAGCTACTGACACTGCAGTTTGTTGTAAGACGCTCTCAGCCTCTCTGTCCCTTTCGGGCTATGAGCTAAATAATTCGCTCTAGGAAACTTTCGGCCCCTCTGACCCCTTGTAGCTGGTCATTGCACCATGTACATCCACTCCTTCTGTATAATGTTTGTTGGTCAATGCTATTCCTCATTAGTATCTCAGTAGGAATGGAAATATTGTGTTAAAAATACATGTTTATTGCAGATATAAATTGTCCGTGACTGACAAATAGGTTACACAGATGCTGATGAGAAAGTTGTAGCTGTATCAGCCGCCTCACTTTGAGGCTGTCAGCCACACACACAGCCTGCGGCATCTCCACACTGATTTAAAAAATTGCATATAGAGAATGAGGTCATGAGGCACATTGTGAGTTGTCAAAGAAAGACTATATCCTGTTGTCACTTATAGGAATGTATCTATATAGCTCTTGCTGCAATAATAACACTACTATTATAACATACATATCTCAGTTCTGGAAAGTATAAATTTCCTCACAATATATGAGTATCAAGTTTTGTTCCTATACAATTGTGGAAGTCAAATAATTGGATGAACTAAATTGATTAATATTTGTTTTCCGTGCGATTGTGATTAGTACACCACATGCAGTGATGCAATCGCACACATTTACATTCGCACTTACACTTGTGAATAGTACACATTTATTAAGGTTCCAATCCACATTTATTTATTAGTAAAATGTATTAGATTATTTATACATAAATGATATTATATTAAAGGTATCTAAGGCTCATGATATATGAAATGTACCATGTTTAGTGTCATTTTGATCTGCACATTACCATCAGGAATCCGCTACTATCGGCAAAGCGATCGCTAGTTATGGAAGATAAAGTATTAATGCTCAAAATGATATTCTGTTTGGAATGCAAATAGGTTGGTTTAAACTGGATTAGGTTGGTTCCCTTGGGCACAACATATGCTCAGCTGTTGGAGTAAGCTGGCCCCCACTTTATTGGAGAAATTCTTTGAACTGACCTATTATTTGCATTTTATTGTTCTGACCTGACCCCTGGACCAATGAAGAAAGACCTTAGTTTATCTTTGTGTACATAGTGACATCATCACTTTTTTTGTTAACTGAAACTGCATATAAGAAAGTCCTGGGCCAGTGTTATATCTCTCTTCCTAACTGCAAGGCTGAATATGGACCTGGGCCCAGGAAGCGCTTGCAAAACTATTCAGTTTTATACTTTCCTATTTATTGTTATATCTTTTATGCTTCGGCATGGCTTGCTGGATATCCTGCTATCTTATGCAATTAAATCTCTTTGTGCATTGGAACCACAATAATCGCATTGAACAATGTTTATCGGTAGCGACAAAACGACCATTACACAATAGACAAATCTGCAGGAAGTTAATGCAAATAAGTTACCTGTGCAACTGTCAAATTGGTGAATTATTTGCTAAATTCATTAGTGTACACTAGTGCACACTGGGGATCCCCATCCCAAATAATAAAAAGATCTTCAATGTACCGGCCAGGCAGCCCCAGGTTCACCCCGAATGGACCATCCCAGATTTATAAAGATCTACTTAAGAAATTATCACGTGTTACATGAAACGTATTTTTATTGTGGATTTATTGATTTTATGTGATATGATTATATATCTTAGCGTTTTATGGTTTTATGCTAGTTAGGCTAATTTTGCTGACTTCAAGCTGACTGCATTGGTACTTATTGACATTTATTTTTTCATTGACTATTTTTTGTATTTAAACTGCATAATATTAATTCATGATTTTGAGCAGTTATTTTGTTTATCAATAATATTCCTCCTCCACCCTCTCCGAGCTACTTTCTTTCCCCCCTTACTGTATTATTTCCCTTTGTATCCATCCCCCTCTGCCTTTTCCTGCAGTTTCTTCTTTTACTTTCCCAGTTTAAACTTTCTCCCTCCATTTCCTAAGCACCAACTCTCCATTCTCATCAAAATGCGCCTCTTCGTCAGAGTCCTCAGATTATACTGCTAATAATCTATTTATTTCTACTACCTCCACCTCCACAGTCTTCCCCCTCTACTGACTCCTACCCTTGAGGTTCATTCTGCACTTCTTCCCTCTGCCCCACAACCTCCATATTTTCAGTTACCAGTGTCTCATCTACACCAGACACCTGTTCCTGAGGATGAGGGTTAGTTCTACTTCTTCTGCTGCACTAATTCCTGGTCTGATAGTGTTGTGTTCTGTATGGGGACCACTAATCGATGACCTTTACCCCACACCCCCCACGCCAAAAACAGAGTGCAATGACACTCACAGAGGGGTGCGCAAGCCTCAGGCACCTCAAGCAATTAATGCTCAAACGCTTAAAGGAGCCACGTATGTGGCAGCGACATGGTTGCACTAAATGTGGTAGGGACGCTGAACCTGATTCCGTTTCTTGGCTCTCCCATTCTGGCTCACTGCACCCTTCTGCTGTTCTTAAATGCAGGGACCCAGCCCTGGAATAAGTGGTCAGATTACTATAGTATATACATTTTGTCAGCAACATTTAAATTATTCTTAAAACTCTACTGCTCCCAAAAAACAATTAAATAACAAACAGGCAGTAGCCTTAATGGACCCGCTCCTTGATTCCAGCACTCCCAAGGAGTGAGGTTGCTGTAATTCAATGGTGGAGCTGCTAATTCACACATTTGTGTGTTCACTGGAATACACACATACAGTCTATGCAACTGACGGTCTGAGCAGCCATGTAGCACAAAAGAAAGATACATTTTAGATTGTGTGTAATCAGACATGGTAAACGGTAAGGTTTCTTTCTCTATGGAATATACTGTATATATTTTGGTGCCTATGGACGTGTTCTTGCATTAAAAATCATGTAATAGGGGTGACTACGTTGATAAATAACAGATTTTTATTCATACATTTTGAGCCTTATATCATCTACTAATGTTACATAAGTGATTAAAAAAATACCACAAACTTTTAATCCACTATATTTCAAGATAAAAAAATGTGTTTATAAGGTTAAACTTCTTTAATTTTAACAATAATATATTTTTTTTTGTTGAAATTTCTGCTGCAGAGTCACTAAGATATAAACAATCTTTTTAGAAATTGGGAACCAGATTGCTACCTATATAGACCAGCTAAAGGTCAGACGGTTGATGGACTTATGGCCCTTTAGACGGTAAAGATTATTTTTCAGTTATTTCATTTATATAGCTTTTCTTTCTTTTTTTTTTCAATGTAGGGGCTAAACTGGTCAATGAAACTTTCAGGTGAATTTATTGTTTAGAGAATTCACCAAATAATGTTTCTTAGTTTTATGACGTATACATTTTTATTTCTAATATCTGTTCTTTTTCTCTCCTAATTTGTTTATATACGATTTATAATTTGTTTCTTATATATAAAATATGGCATCACTATGTAATGTCTTATGATTGCTATAACATTGTATTGTCATGAGGATGTTCAATAAAGATTTGATTATAAAAAAAAAAAGAATCAGAGTAAAACATGTTCCACATGTAGCACAAGATTAAGGTTACTCTCCTGTATAACTTTTTTGATTTTCAGATATTATTTACTATTCACCATTTAGAACAAGAATACGGTTTCTCCCCTGTATGACTCATCTGATGTGTAGCAAGCTGTGATTTTTAGCTCAAACATTCCCCACATTCAGAATAAAATGTGGCTGCTCTCCTATATGAATTGTTTGATGTGCAAGAAGTATTTTATTACTTTCAAAACATTCGGAGCCAGAATATGATGGCTCTCCTCTGTGAATTGTCTGATGTAAAACAAGATGTGAATTGTGTCTAAAATATTTACCACTTTCAGAGCATGTATACAGATTCTACGCTGTACGACTCATCTGATGTGTATGAGGCTGCAATGTATAGATTAAAGAACACGAATTTTGAGCAGAAATACGGGTGCACTCCTAGGTGAGTTATCTGACGTACAAAAACATCTGTTACTTTTAAAACATTTCCCACATTCAGAACAAAATATGGTTTCTCTTCTGTGTGAAAGTTCTGATGCATTAGTAAGGTTTATGTAAAAGTAAAACATTTTTCAACTATATGATCTCTCTCTGGTATAAAGTCTCTGATGCTTTTTCAGACCTTATGTTATTGGTGAAACATTTAACATATTCAATGCAAGAATGTTTGTTTCTCCTGTATGGATTATCTGATGCATTTTCAAGATAAGCTTTACTGGTAAAACATTTACCACATGCAGAGCTAGAATATGGTTAATCTCCTGTATGGATTCTCTGATGAGTACCCAGCCGTCATTTATAGTTAAAAGACATCTTACAATTAGAACAAGAATACGGGTGTACTACCGGCTGAGTTGTCCGATATGTAATAAGTTCTGTATTACATGTAAAGCATTTCTCACAATTAAAACAAGAATATGTTTTCTCTCTGCTAGATAATTCAAAGCAAGATCGAGGCAGGAGAGAAGTTCAAACAACTGTGAATTTATTTAAATATGTTGAAAACATCCAGAGTAACCGATGATCAGATACAGAGAAAGGTGCAATCTTGGTAATGGAGGATATCAAAAATTCCTGATCACCTTAAGGCAGCAAAAGTCCAAGCACAACTGAAACTAGCCAGAGACCCTCACTGCGGTATCAGCAGACAGAGTGATGTAGAAAGATTTCATTCTTAGCCAGCAGACAATTGTTCCCTATAAGCAGTTCTATGTACAAGGCGTGGTACTCACAAAGAGAATTCAGACTAAGCTGGATGCCTAAATGCTCAGTTGGAATGATAATGCTGATATCCAAAGTACAGAGACAGAGATGAAGCAGAAACTGGAAACGGACGAATCTCCAAGAGCAGCCTGTGCAGGAGTCCAGAGTAAACTTTATCGCTTCCATAGAATAGGAGGGGGCTTTAAACTCCAAAGGTCCAATCAGGTCAGGAGAGAAGCACACCCTTCTATAACAAGACAGGTTGGCAAGGACTCATGCTCACCACAGCTGAAGAGGTAACGAAACATACACAGTCAGTGATTCATGCTGACCAGAGTTAAAGAGGCAGTTCCAATATCCTAACACTCTTCTGAGTAAAATTTATGGTGCATGAGTATGGATCTACATTTCCCACATTCAGAGCAAGGCTATGGTTTCTTTCCTGCATGAAGTCTCTGATGGCTTTTTAGATTTGATTTCCAGGGAAAACATTTACCACATTCAGAGCAAGAATATGGTTTCTGTTCTGTATGGATTCTCTGATGCATATTCAGACCTGATTTACTAGTAAAACATTTCTCACATTCACAGCAAGAATATGGCTTCTCTCCTGTATGGATTCTCTGATGAATTTTTAGATTTGATTTACAGGCAAAGCATTTACCACATTCAGAGCAAGAATATGGTTTCTGTTCTGTATGGACTCTCTGATGGCTTTTTAGATTTGATTTACAGGCAAAAGATTTACCACATTCAGAGCAAGAAAATGGTTTCTCTCCTGTATGGATTCTCTGATGCTGTTCCAAGTTTCTTTTCCTTTTAAAACATTCCCCACATTCAGAGCAAAAATATGGTTTCTCTCCTGTATGCATTCTCTGATGGCTCTTTAGATTTGATTTAAAGGTAAAAAATTTACCACATTCAGAGCAAAAAAATGGTTTATGTCCTGTGTGAACTCTCTGATGTCTATTCACATCTGATTTACTTGTAAAACATTTACCACATTCAGAGCAAGAATATTGTTTGTCTCCTGTATGGAGACTCTGGTGCTTCTTCAGATCTGATTTACTTGTAAAACATTTACCACATTCAGAGCAAGAATATGGGTTCTCTCTTGTATGGAGTCTCTGATGCTTTTCCAGATATGCTGTACCAGTAAAACATTTGCCACATTCAGAGCAAGAATATGGGTTCTCACTTGCATGGATTCTCTGATGCTTCTTCAGATATGCTGTACCAGTAAAACATTTCCCACATTCAGAGCAAGAATATGTTTTCTCTCCTGCATGAAGTCTCTGGTGCACTTCTAAATTTCCTTTCCTTTTAAAACATTTCCCACATTCAGAGCAGGACCAAGATTTGTTTTTAAAGTGATTGATCTGCTCTGTCCCTTGTTCTGTGGGTGTATAAATGTTGGTGTCTGTGAGATTTACTCCTTCACATGAGACAGATTCCTCCTTAATATGAGATGTATATTGTGTATGATCTGTGGGTGTATAAATGTCAGTGTCTGTGAGGTTTCCTCCATCACATAAGACTGATTCCTCCTTAATATCAGTAGATGTATATTGTGTATGATCTGTGGGTGTATAAATGTCAGTGTCTGTGAGGTTTCCTCCATCACATGAGACTGATTCCTCCTTAATATGAGTAGATGTATATTGTGTATGATCTGTGGGTGTATAAATGTCAGTGTCTGTGAGGTTTCCTCCATCACATGAGATCGGTTCCTCCTTAATATCAGTAGATGTAAATTGTGTATGATCTGTGGGTGTATAAATGTCAGTGTCTGTGAGGTTTCCTTCCTCACATGAGATTAATTCTTCTTTAATATGAGTAGATGGATCTTTAGATCGTTCTGTTAGAAAAAATGAAAAACACAATGTTATCCTTCCAACTAATAAGATCAAATAACAGTATAAATTCTGCTGTCTATCCATATGTATAATAATTAGGGATTTTAATAGAAAAAGCCAGAAATCCCCCATTGACAGCTTACTTGGCATTTGAAATAAAAAAGCACCAAATCTGATTTCCAATTGTGTTGTCCACACAGTATTTGATGGACTTATCATTGACAGTTCATCAAGTCCTCGTCCCACCACAAGAGTCAGATGCACTTCTCCATTATGGGAGAAATGCATCAGATTCCTGTTTAATGATCAATGCTAATCGCTCAGTATGCCAGGCAGGTGATAGCGGTGGTATGTGGACCTTAGGTGGGATCCCAGGGAATCCACGAGGTATGCTCAAAAAAAGCTGCAGTGCCCCCTAGTGTCTGATACCACTGCATAGTGCTTCTAGAACAAAGTCAGTGGGTGGCAGCATAGGGGGTTAGAACTGCTAGGAAAGGGTGTGGAAGTTCCCCAATGCTGAGGGAGATGAAAATGCCAAGTTCAAGAATATAAAGGTGCCGTTATATACAGACACTCATCTACTGCACATACAACAATGTGCAAAAGTTTTAGGTAGGTGTTCATTCACTTTGCATTTTATTAATAAATAAAAATAAACTATTAACAATTCTATATTTGAAAGTATTCTTACTTTGCAGCATTTTTTCCACCTGCCTAAAATTTTTGCACAGTATTGTATTTAAACACATACATCTCCTATGTACACAGACAGGACTGTGATTAAACCTCCTCTTACCCAGTGATGTGAGGGGCTGGTGATCCTCCATCATCACGTCCTTGTACAGACCCTTGTGTCCTCCTATATATACTCCCCCTCCTGCATGGAGAGATAGACAGTGACATCATCCACCTTATAGGAACCTGACACACACAATGGTCATCACCCAGACACATCCCCTGGTGTTACTGTATAATGTCCCATTCCCAGCAGTCACCTCTCCAGTCAGCAGCTGAATGATCTTGTTGGTCAGTTCCAGGATCTTCTGGTCATTGTCTCTCTCATGTATCAGTGAGTGAGGTGGAGGCACCGTGATGTGGCTCTGGGTCCTGCTCAATTCTCCTGACACACAGGGATGGCTGCTGGGTGTCCGACACTAACCAGAGGTCTTCTTCACTACTGTGTAATTCTGTGTATTGACAAATAATATTATCCCTATGTGCAAAGACCTATATGACTGTAAAACATATCTCAGAAGGGCTACTACACTGCATAGTGTAGTAGTCCTTCCATGAGATATGTCAGGAAATACTTTGAGAGCAAAACATCTCCAGCTGAGAGAAGGACAGAGGTGATATGATAGAACAGTATTATATCAGGAAGGCTGTAATGTTAGAAATAAGATGATATCTAGAACAAGGAGGACACTTTAATATTGGAGGAAGACTGAAAGATAACACAAGGAAGACTTTGTACAGACTTGGTGATAGACCCATGGAATAGTCTCCAATATGGGACAATCATACAGCTATTGTGTAATATTAGATTTATAATATAAAAGCACACAACGACGTAAGACTAAGCAGACCTGATGGCCCTTCTGCCGTCACATTCTACGACAGGGAAATGTTCATGTGTTATAGATACAACAAAGGAATCTCAAGCGTGTAACACGTCACAGGAAGGATAACTCAGGACTGACTGATAAGATTTCAGCTGATAATGCAGTAATTCTCGGTGAATGAAGAACAGACAGCTCTCAATCACAGATACTATAATCAGTTCCAGATACAGATAAGATGTAAAATATACCTGACGTAAGTACAAAGCACAGAAAACAATACATTAATAAGATAAACACTGGTTCTTGGATTTCCAGAAGTGGGAGGAGTATGATTTGAAGGTTCTCTCAGGGGGAGTGGCAGAGCAAGGTTACTTACACACTACAACCAATCATCTTGCTGGAGCCGACAATGTGATGGCTGAGGGAGAGGACTATCAGCACACTCTCCATGTCACCATACACACAGGCCGGGCAGTCTACTTCCCCAAATACTATATCACGTCTCTACAGAGCCTGCATTACACAACACAATACTAAGGGTTAGGCCAGAAGACAAACTGTCATGGACGCACAGCTGATCATGCCTTTTCCCCAACACTGTCACCTTCTAACACATGTAAACCAATCAGATCCCCAGCCTCCAGTTTTCTCCTACACTCCAAAAACATACTAGTAGGTTAATTGGCTGCTATTAAAATAGACCCTAGTCTCTCTCTGTGTCTATGTTAGGGAATTTAAACTGTAATACCCCATTCATACTGCACCAAAATCCCGGGTTTTTGCCGGGGCGAGCTCAAACGACCCAGGTCTTGGTGCAGTATGAATGGTACAAGTCAAAAATCCCGGGTCTAAAAACCCGGGATTTATCGAGGGGTAATTCCCAGGTCGGACTCGGGTTGAATCGCCTTTCAGATTGTTTGGGGCATCTGGAAAAACGCTTGTCGGAGAAGGAAAGGTGAGCGCTACCATCAGTCCTGTGTCATGTCAACAGTAAAGCATCCTGAGACCATTCATGTGTGGGGTGCTTCTCAGCCAAGAGCGCAGCCATGAATAAAGAATGGTACCAAAACATCATCCAAGAGTAACTTCTCCCAACCATCCAAAAACAGTTTAGTGACAAACCATGCCTTTTCTAGCATGATGGAGCACCTTGCCATAAGGCAAAAGTGATAGCTAAGTGGCTCGGGGATCAAAACGTCAACATTTTGGGTCCATGGCCAGAAAACTCCCCAGACCTTAATGCCATTGAGAACTTGTGGTCAATCCTCAAGAGGCGGGTGGACAAACAAAAACTCCAAAAAATAAGACAAACTCCAAGCATTGATTAGGGAAGAATGGGCGGCCATCAGCCAGTATGTGGCCAATAAGTTGATTGAAAGCTGCCAAGGCGAATTGCAGAGGTCTTCGAAAAGATGGATCTACACTGCAATTATTGACTCTTGTCATAAACTTAATGTAATTGTCAATAAAAGCTTTTGGCACTTATGAAATGCTTGTAAATTTTACTTCAGTATAACATAGCAACATCTGACAAAAAGGTCTAAAAACATTGAAGCAGCAAACTGTGTGAAAACCAATACTTGTGTCACTCTCAAAACTTTTGGCCATCACTGTATATGAATATATATGGCATTGTGTGTGTGTATATGGCATTATGTGTGTATATGGCATTGTGTGTGTATATGGCATTGTGTGTTTGTGTGTATATGGCATTGTGTGTGTGTATATGGCATTATGTGTGTATATGGCATTGTGTGTGTATATGGCATTGTGTGTTTGTGTGTATACAGTTATGGCTAAAAGTTTTGAGAATGACAGAAGGGTGCTCTCCTTATTCTCTATATTTTCTGTGGTCACGTTTTGCTCATCTTTCCATATTTCATGTACTTATACATTTTCCAAACAGGTCCCAACACACCAGGATCCATACAAGAATCCAGCACCAGGTTGTGAAAGATGCAATAACAAGAAGGTGAGAGCAACAACATCTTAATACATAATATGTCATGTCTACAGAGGCGCAGCCACACCCCATGTTGGCCACGCTCCATCACTAAGTGGTCACGCCCTCTTCGCCATCGCTGCGCCGTGCCACTGATTACTTCTCCTATGTGTGGAGGTGTGTGCGGAAGGGGGGTGGGGGTGGCAGAAATTTGCTGTACCGGGCCCCAACTTGCTCTTGGTGGCTCTGGTCGTCGACGACCAGGAGGGGCACAGACCAGGTAAGTGGGGCTAAGACCCCGATGTGTGACAAACCCGACCCAGTTCACAGAAACAGTTGCAAGATCTCAGACAGACTGACACAAATGCAGCTACACGCTGGGGAATCACACAACTAGTAGCAACAAGGCTATAATAATGGCACAAACCTAAAGAGCAGAAAGCCGCCTGCTACAGGTCTAAGTGAAACGCTGGGCGTACACTTGTTACAGAGAAAAAATGTGACTATCTATAAAGTAATGACATACAGTTACGGAAATATTATCTATAGGGATCTGTCTGATCTCTCTTCATATATCACCATACGGACCTCTCACCTTTATATGACAATAATAAGTTATAACACTCATGTCATAAACAGGGTTAGGGTTACTCTCCATATATCACTGTACAGACCCCTCTCATCTATATAATAATAATAATCCCCATATCAGTGTGTGCTGGGAGTTATTACTCCCCATATATCACTGTACAGACCCCTCTCCTCTATATAATAATAATAATCCCCCATATCAGTGTGTGCTGGAAGTTATTACTCCCATATATCACTGTACAGTCCCCTCTCCTCTATATAATAATAATAATCCCCCATATCAGTGTGTGCTGGGAGTTATTACTCCCCATATATCACTGTACAGACCCCTCTCCTCTATATAATAATAATAATCCCCCATATCAGTGTGTGCTGGGAGTTATTACTCCCATATATCACTGTACAGTCCCCTCCCCTCTATATAATAATAATAATAATCCCCCATATCAGTGTGTGCTGGGAGTTATTACTCCCATATATCACTGTACAGACCCCTCTCCTCTATATAATAATAATAATAATAATAATAATAATCCCCCATATCAGTGTGTGCTGGGAGTTATTACTCCCATATATCACTGTACAGTCCCCTCCCCTCTATATAATAATAATCCCCCATATCAGTGTGTGCTGGGAGTTATTACTCCCTTATATCACTGTACAGTCCCCTCTCCTCTATATAATAATAATAATCCCCCATATCAGTGTGTACTGGGAGTTATTACTCCCATATATCACTGTACAGTCCCCTCCCCTCTATATAATAATAATAATAATAATCCCCCATATCAGTGTGTGCTGGGAGTTATTACTCCCATATATCACTGTACAGACCCGTCTCCTCTATATAATAATAATAATAATCCCCCATAGTGTGTGCTGGGAGTTATTACTCCCATATATCACTGTACAGTCCCCTCCCCTCTATATAATAATAATAATAATCCCCCATATCAGTGTGTGCTGGGAGTTATTACTCCCATATATCACTGTACAGTCCCCTCTCCTCTATATAATAATTATAATCCCCCATATCAGTGTGTGCTGGGAGTTATTACTCCCATATATCACTGTACAGACCCCTCTCCTCTATATAATAATAATAATAATCCCCCATATCAGTGTGTGCTGGGAGTTATTACTCCCATATATCACTGTACAGTCCCCTCCCCTCTATATAATAATAATAATAATCCCCCATATCAGTGTGTGCTGGGAGTTATTACTCCCATATATCACTGTACAGTCCCCTCTCCTCTATATAATAATAATAATCCCCCATATCAGTGTGTACTGGGAGTTATTACTCCCATATATCACTGTACAGTCCCCTCCCCTCTATATAATAATAATAATAATCCCCCATATCAGTGTGTGCTGGGAGTTATTACTCCCATATATCACTGTACAGTCCCCTCCCCTCTATATAATAATAATAATAATAATCCCCCATATCAGTGTGTGCTGGGAGTTATTACTCCCATATATCACTGTACAGACCCGTCTCCTCTATATAATAATAATAATAATAATAATCCCCCATAGTGTGTGCTGGGAGTTATTACTCCCATATATCACTGTACAGTCCCCTCCCCTCTATATAATAATAATAATAATCCCCCATATCAGTGTGTGCTGGGAGTTATTACTCCCATATATCACTGTACAGTCCCCTCTCCTCTATATAATAATTATAATCCCCCATATCAGTGTGTGCTGGGAGTTATTACTCCCATATATCACTGTACAGACCCCTCTCCTCTATATAATAATAATAATAATCCCCCATATCAGTGTGTGCTGGGAGTTATTACTCCCATATATCACTGTACAGTCCCCTCCCCTCTATATAATAATAATAATAATCCCCCATATCAGTGTGTGCTGGGAGTTATTACTCCCATATATCACTGTACAGTCCCCTCTCCTCTATATAATAATAATAATCCCCCATATCAGTGTGTACTGGGAGTTATTACTCCCATATATCACTGTACAGTCCCCTCCCCTCAATATAATAATAATAATAATCCCCCATATCAGTGTGTGCTGGGAGTTATTACTCCCATATATCACTGTACAGTCCCCTCCCCTCTATATAATAATAATAATAATAATAATCCCCCATATCAGTGTGTGCTGGGAGTTATTACTCCCATATATCACTGTACAGTCCCCTCTCCTCTATATAATAATAATAATCCCCATATCAGTGTGTGCTGGGAGTTATTACTCCCCACATATCACTGTACAGACCCCTCTCCTCTATATAATAATAATAATCCCCATATCAGTGTGTGCTGGGAGTTATTACTCCCATATATCACTGTACAGTCCCCTCTCCTCTATATAATAATAATAATAATAATCCCCCATATCAGTGTGTGCTGGGAGTTATTACTCTCCATATAACACTGTACAGTCCCCTCTCCTCTATATAATAATAATAATCCCCATATCAGTGTGTGCTGGGAGTTATTACTCCCCATATATCACTGTACAGTCCCCTCTCCTCTATATAATAATAATAATCCCCATATCAGTGTGTGCTGGGAGTTATTACTCCCATACATCACTGTACAGTCCCCTCTCCTCTATATAATAATAATAATCCCCCATATCAGTGTGTGCTGGGAGTTATTACTCCCCATATATCACTGTACAGACCCCTCTCCTCTATATAATAATAATAATAATCCCCCATATCAGTGTGTGCTGTGAGTTATTACTCCTCATATATCACTGTACAGTCCCCTCTCCTCTATATAATAATAATAATCCCCCATATCAGTGTGTGCTGGGAGTTATTACTCCCATATATCACTGTACAGTCCCCTCTCCTCTATATAATAATAATAATCCCCCATATCAGTGTGTGCTGGCAGTTATTACTCCCATACATCACTGTACAGTCCCCTCTCCTCTATATAATAATAATAATCCCCCATATCAATGTGTGCTGGGAGTTATTACTCCCCATATATCACTGTACAGTCCCCTCTCCTCTATATAATAATAATAATCCCCCATATCAGTGTGTGCTGGGAGTTATTACTCCCCATATATCACTGTACAGTCCCCTCTCCTCTATATAATAATAATAATCCCCATATCACTGTGTGCTGGGAGTTATTACTCCCATATATCACTGTACAGTCCCCTCTCCTCTATATAATAATAATAATCCCCCATATCAGTGTGTGCTGGGAGTTATTACTCCCATATATCACTGTACAGTCCCCTCTCCTCTATATAATAATAATAATCCCCCATATCAGTGTGTGCTGGGAGTTATTACTCCCCATATATCACTGTACAGACCCCTCTCCTCTATATAATAATAATAATCCCCCATATCAGTGTGTGCTGGGAGTTATTACTCCCATATATCATTGTACAGTCCCCTCTCCTCTATATAATAATAATAATCCCCCATATCAGTGTGTGCTGGGAGTTATTACTCCCCATATATCACTGTACAGACCCCTCTCCTCTATATAATAATAATAATCCCCCATATCAGTGTGTGCTGGGAGTTATTACTCCCCATATATCACTGTACAGTCCCCTCTCCTCTATATAATAATAATCCCCCATATCAGTGTGTGCTGGGAGTTATTACTCCCCATATATCACTGTACAGACCCCTCTCCTCTATATAATAATAATAATCCCCCATATCAGTGTGTGCTGGGAGTTATTACTCCCATATATCACTGTACAGGCCCCTCTCCTCTATATAATAATAATAATCCCCCATATCAGTATGTGCTAGGAATTATTACTCCCCATATATCACTGTACAGACCCCTCTCCTCTATATAATAATAATAATCCCCCATATCAGTGTGTAGTGGGAGTTATTACTCCCCATATATCACTGTACAGACCCCTCTCCTCTATATAATAATAATAATCCCCCATATCAGTGTGTGCTGGGAGTTATTACTCCCCATATATCACTGTACAGACCCCTCTCCTCTATATAATAATAATAATCCCCCATATCAGTGTGTGCTGGGAGTTATTACTCCCCATATATCACTGTACAGTCCCCTCCCCTCTATATAATAATAATAATCCCCCATATCAGTGTGTGCTGGGAGTTATTACTCCCATATATCACTGTACAGACCCCTCTTCTCTATATAATAATAATAATCCCCCATATCAGTGTGTACTGGGAGTTATTACTCCCCATATATCACTGTACAGTCCCCTCTCCTCTATATAATAATAATAATCCCCCATATCAGTGTGTGCTGGGAGTTATTACTCCCATATATCACTGTACAGACCCCTCTCCTCTATATAATAATAATAATCCCCATATCAGTGTGTGCTGGGAGTTATTACTCCCATATATCACTGTACAGACCCCTCTCCTCTATATAATAATAATAATCCCCCATATCAGTGTGTGCTGGGAGTTATTACTCCCCATATATCACTGTACAGTCCCCTCTCCTCTATATAATAATAATAATCCCCATATCAGTGTATGCTGGGAGTTATTACTCCCATATATCACTGTACAGACCCCTCTCCTCTATATAATAATAATAATCCCCATATCAGTGTGTGCTGGGAGTTATTACTCCCATATATCACTGTACAGTCCCCTCTCCTCTATATAATAATAATAATCCCCATATCAGTGTGTGCTGGGAGTTATTACTCCCATATATCACTGTACAGACCCCTCTCCTCTATATAATAATAATAATCCCCATATCAGTGTGTGCTGGGAGTTATTACTCCCATATATCACTGTACAGTCCCCTCTCCTCTATATAATAATAATAATCCCCCATATCAGTGTGTGCTGGGAGTTATTACTCCCCATATATCACTGTACAGACCCCTCTCCTCTATATAATAATAATAATCCCCCATATCAGTGTGTGCTGGGAGTTATTACTCCCATATATCACTGTACAGTCCCCTCTCCTCTATATAATAATAATAATCCCCCATATCAGTGTGTGCTGGGAGTTATTACTCCCCATATATCACTGTACAGACCCCTCTCCTCTATATAATAATAATAATCCCCCATATCAGTGTGTGCTGGGAGTTATTACTCCCCATATATCACTGTACAGTCCCCTCTCCTCTATATAATAATAATCCCCCATATCAGTGTGTGCTGGGAGTTATTACTCCCCATATATCACTGTACAGACCCCTCTCCTCTATATAATAATAATAATCCCCCATATCAGTGTGTGCTGGGAGTTATTACTCCCATATATCACTGTACAGGCCCCTCTCCTCTATATAATAATAATAATCCCCCATATCAGTATGTGCTAGGAATTATTACTCCCCATATATCACTGTACAGACCCCTCTCCTCTATATAATAATAATAATCCCCCCATATCAGTGTGTAGTGGGAGTTATTACTCCCCATATATCACTGTACAGACCCCTCTCCTCTATATAATAATAATAATCCCCCATATCAGTGTGTGCTGGGAGTTATTACTCCCCATATATCACTGTACAGACCCCTCTCCTCTATATAATATTAATAATCCGCCATATCAGTGTGTGCTGGGAGTTATTACTCCCCATATATCACTGTACAGTCCCCTCCCCTCTATATAATAATAATAATCCCCCATATCAGTGTGTGCTGGGAGTTATTACTCCCATATATCACTGTACAGACCCCTCTTCTCTATATAATAATAATAATCCCCCATATCAGTGTGTACTGGGAGTTATTACTCCCCATATATCACTGTACAGTCCCCTCTCCTCTATATAATAATAATAATCCCCCATATCAGTGTGTGCTGGGAGTTATTACTCCCATATATCACTGTACAGACCCCTCTCCTCTATATAATAATAATAATCCCCATATCAGTGTGTGCTGGGAGTTATTACTCCCATATATCACTGTACAGACCCCTCTCCTCTATATAATAATAATAATCCCCCATATCAGTGTGTGCTGGGAGTTATTACTCCCCATATATCACTGTACAGTCCCCCTCTCCTCTATATAATAATAATAATCCCCATATCAGTGTGTGCTGGGAGTTATTACTCCCATATATCACTGTACAGACCCCTCTCCTCTATATAATAATAATAATCCCCATATCAGTGTGTGCTGGGAGTTTATTACTCCCATATATCACTGTACAGTCCCCTCTCCTCTATATAATAATAATAATCCCCATATCAGTGTGTGCTGGGAGTTATTACTCCCCATATATCACTGTACAGACCCCTCTCCTCTATATAATAATAATAATCCCCCATATCAGTGTGTGCTGGGAGTTATTACTCCCATATATCACTGTACAGTCCCCTCTCCTCTATATAATAATAATAATCCCCCATATCAGTGTGTGCTGGGAGTTATTACTCCCCATATATCACTGTACAGACCCCTCTCCTCTATATAATAATAATAATCCCCCATATCAGTGTGTGCTGGGAGTTATTTACTCCCCATATATCACTGTACAGTCCCCTCTCCTCTATATAATAATAATCCCCCATATCAGTGTGTGCTGGGAGTTATTACTCCCCATATATCACTGTACAGACCCCTCTCCTCTATATAATAATAATAATCCCCCATATCAGTGTGTGCTGGGAGTTATTACTCCCATATATCACTGTACAGGCCCCTCTCCTCTATATAATAATAATAATCCCCCATATCAGTATGTGCTAGGAATTATTACTCCCCCATATATCACTGTACAGACCCCCTCTCCTCTATATAATAATAATAATCCCCCCATATCAGTGTGTAGTGGGAGTTATTACTCCCCATATATCACTGTACAGACCCCTCTCCTCTATATAATAATAATAATCCCCCATATCAGTGTGTGCTGGGAGTTATTACTCCCCATATATCACTGTACAGACCCCTCTCCTCTATATAATAATAATAATCCCCCATATCAGTGTGTGCTGGGAGTTATTCCTCCCCATATATCACTGTACAGTCCCCTCCCCTCTATATAATAATAATAATCCCCCATATCAGTGTGTGCTGGGAGTTATTACTCCCATATATCACTGTACAGACCCCTCTTCTCTATATAATAATAATAATCCCCCATATCAGTGTGTGCTGGGAGTTATTACTCCCCATATATCACTGTACAGTCCCCTCTCCTCTATATAATAATAATAATAATCCCCCATATCAGTGTGTGCTGGGAGTTATTACTCCCCATATATCACTGTACAGTCCCCTCTCCTCTATATAATAATAATCCCCCATATCAGTGTGTGCTGGGAGTTATTACTCCCCATATATCACTGTACAGACCCCTCTCCTCTATATAATAATAATAATCCCCCATATCAGTGTGTGCTGGTAGTTTATTACTTCCATATATCACTGTACAGGCCCCTCTCCTCTATATAATAATAATAATCCCCCATATCAGTATGTGCTAGGAATTATTACTCCCCATATATCACTGTACAGTCCCCTCTCCTCTATATAATAATAATAATCCCCATATCAGTGTGTGCTGGGAGTTATTACTCCCCATATATCACTGTACAGACCCCTCTCCTCTATATAATAATAATAATCCCCCATATCAGTGTGTGCTGGGAGTTATTACTCCCCATATATCACTGTACAGTCCCCTCTCCTCTATATAATAATAATAATCCCCCATATCAGTGTGTGCTGGGAGTTATTACTCCCCATATATCACTGTACAGACCCCTCTCCTCTATATAATAATAATAATCCCCCCATATCAGTGTGTGCTGGGAGTTATTACTCCCCATATATCACTGTACAGTCCCCTCTCCTCTATATAATAATAATCCCCCATATCAGTGTGTGCTGGGAGTTATTACTCCCCATATATCACTGTACAGACCCCTCTCCTCTATATAATAATAATAATCCCCCATATCAGTGTGTGCTGGGAGTTATTACTCCCATATATCACTGTACAGGCCCCTCTCCTCTATATAATAATAATAATCCCCCATATCAGTATGTGCTAGGAATTATTACTCCCCATATATCACTGTACAGACCCCTCTCCTCTATATAATAATAATAATCCCCCATATCAGTGTGTAGTGGGAGTTATTACTCCCCATATATCACTGTACAGACCCCTCTCCTCTATATAATAATAATAATCCCCCATATCAGTGTGTGCTGGGAGTTATTACTCCCCATATATCACTGTACAGACCCCTCTCCTCTATATAATAATAATAATCCTCCATATCAGTGTGTGCTGGGAGTTATTCCTCCCCATATATCACTGTACAGTCCCCTCCCCTCTATATAATAATAATAATCCCCCATATCAGTGTGTGCTGGGAGTTATTACTCCCATATATCACTGTACAGACCCCTCTTCTCTATATAATAATAATAATCCCCCATATCAGTGTGTGCTGGGAGTTATTACTCCCCATATATCACTGTACAGTCCCCTCTCCTCTATATAATAATAATAATAATCCCCCATATCAGTGTGTGCTGGGAGTTATTACTCCCCATATATCACTGTACAGACCCCTCTCCTCTATATAATAATAATAATCCCCCATATCAGTGTGTGCTGGGAGTTATTACTCCCCATATATCACTGTACAGACCCCTCTCCTCTATATAATAATAATAATCCCCCATATCAGTGTGTGCTGGGAGTTATTACTCCCCATATATCACTGTACAGTCCCCTCTCCTCTATATAATAATAATAATAATCCCCATATCAGTATGTGCTGGGAGTTATTACTCCCATATATCACTGTACAGACCCCTCTCCTCTATATAATAATAATAATCCCCATATCAGTGTGTGCTGGGAGTTATTACTCCCCATATATCACTGTACAGTCCCCCTCTCCTCTATATAATAATAATAATCCCCATATCAGTGTGTGCTGGGAGTTATTACTCCCCATATATCACTGTACAGACCCCTCTCCTCTATATAATAATAATAATCCCCCATATCAGTATGTGCTGGGAGTTATTACTCCCATATATCACTGTACAGACCCCTCTCCTCTATATAATAATAATAATCCCCCATATCAGTGTGTGCTGGGAGTTATTACTCCCCATATATCACTGTACAGGCCCCTCTCCTCTATATAATAATAATAATCCCCCATATCAGTATGTGCTAGGATTATTACTCCCCATATATCACTGTACAGACCCCTCTCCTCTATATAATAATAATAATCCCCCATATCAGTGTGTGCTGGGAGTTATTCCTCCCCATATATCACTGTACAGTCCCCTCCCCTCTATATAATAATAATAATCCCCCATATCAGTGTGTGCTGGGAGTTATTACTCCCATATATCACTGTACAGACCCCTCTTCTCTATATAATAATAATAATCCCCCATATCAGTGTGTGCTGGGAGTTATTACTCCCCATATATCACTGTACAGTCCCCTCTCCTCTATATAATAATAATCCCCATATCAGTGTGTGCTGGGAGTTATTACTCCCCATATATCACTGTACAGTCCCCTCTCCTCTATATAAATAATAATCCCCCATATCAGTGTGTGCTGGGAGTTATTACTCCCCATATATCACTGTACAGACCCCTCTCCTCTATATAATAATAATAATAATCCCCCATATCAGTGTGTGCTGGTAGTTATTACTTCCATATATCACTGTACAGGCCCCTCTTCCTCTATATAATAATAATAATCCCCCATATCAGTATGTGCTAGGAATTATTACTCCCCATATATCACTGTACAGTCCCTCTCCTCTATATAATAATAATAATCCCCATATCAGTGTGTGCTGGGAGTTATTACTCCCCATATATCACTGTACAGACCCCTCTCCTCTATATAATAATAATAATCCCCCATATCAGTGTGTGCTGGGAGTTATTACTCCCATATATCACTGTACAGACCCCCTCTCCTCTATATAATAATAATAATCCCCATATCAGTGTGTGCTGGGAGTTATTACTCCCCATATATCACTGTACAGTCCCCCTCTCCTCTATATAATAATAATAATCCCCATATCAGTGTGTGCTGGGAGTTATTACTCCCCATATATCACTGTACAGACCCCTCTCCTCTATATAATAATAATAATCCCCCATATCAGTATGTGCTGGGAGTTATTACTCCCATATATCACTGTACAGACCCCTCTCCTCTATATAATAATAATAATCCCCCATATCAGTGTGTGCTGGGAGTTATTACTCCCATATATCACTGTACAGACCCCTCTCCTCTATATAATAATAATAATCCCCCATATCAGTGTGTGCTGGGAGTTATTACTCCCCATATATCACTGTACAGTCCCCTCTCCTCTATATAATAATAATAATCCCCATATCAGTGTGTGCTGGGAGTTATTACTCCCATAAATCACTGTACAGACCCCTCTCCTCTATATAATAATAATCCCCATATCAGTGTGTGCTGGGAGTTATTACTCCCCATATATCACTGTACAGACCCCTCTCCTCTATATAATAATAATAATAATCCCCATATCAGTGTGTGCTGGGAGTTATTACTCCCCATATATCACTGTACAGTCCCCTCTCCTCTATATAATAATAATAATCCCCATATCAGTGTGTGCTGGGAGTTATTACTCCCCATATATCACTGTACAGTCCCCTCTCCTCTATATAATAATAATAATCCCCCATATCAGTGTGTGCTGGGAGTTATTACTCCCCATATATCACTGTACAGATCCCCTCTCCTCTATATAATAATAATAATAATAATCCCCCATATCAGTGTGTGCTGGGAGTTATTACTCCCCATATATCACTGTACAGACCCCTCTCCTCTATATAATAATAATAATCCCCATATCAGTGTGTGCTGGGAGTTATTACTCCCCATATATCACTGTACAGACCCCTCTCCTCTATATAATAATAATAATCCCCATATCAGTGTGTGCTGGGAGTTATTACTCCCCATATATCACTGTACAGTCCCCTCTCCTCTATATAATAATAATAATCCCCATATCAGTGTGTGCTGGGAGTTATTACTCCCCATATATCACTGTACAGTCCCCTCTCCTCTATATAATAATAATAATCCCCCATATCAGTGTGTGCTGGGAGTTATTACTCCCCATATATCACTGTACAGACCCCTCTCCTCTATATAATAATAATAATCCCCATATCAGTGTGTGCTGGGAGTTATTACTCCCATATATCACTGTACAGTCCCCTCTCCTCTATATAATAATAATAATCCCCCATATCAGTGTGTGCTGGGAGTTATTACTCCCCATATATCACTGTACAGTCCCCTCTCCTCTATATATAATAATAATAATCCCCCATATCAGTGTGTGCTGGGAGTTATTACTCCCCATATATCACTGTACAGTCCCCTCTCCCTCTATATATAATAATAATAATCCCCCATATCAGTGTGTGCTGGGAGTTATTACTCCCCATATATCACTGTACAGTCCCCTCTCCTCTATATAATAATAATAATCCCCCATATCAGTGTGTGCTGGGAGTTATTACTCCCCATATATCACTGTACAGACCCCTCTCCTCTATATAATAATAATAATCCCCATATCAGTGTGTGCTGGGAGTTATTACTCCCCATATATCACTGTACAGTCCCCTCTCCTCTATATAATAATAATAATCCCCATATCAGTGTGTGCTGGGAGTTATTACTCCCCATATATCACTGTACAGTCCCCTCTCCTCTATATAATAATAATAATCCCCCATATCAGTGTGTGCTGGGAGTTATTACTCCCCATATATCACTGTACAGACCCCTCTCCTCTATATAATAATAATAATCCCCCATATCAGTGTGTGCTGGGAGTTATTACTCCCATATATCACTGTACAGTCCCCTCTCCTCTATATAATAATAATAATCCCCCATATCAGTGTGTGCTGGGAGTTATTACTCCCCATATATCACTGTACAGTCCCCTCTCCTCTATATAATAATAATAATCCCCATATCAGTGTGTGCTGGGAGCTATTACTCCCCATATATCACTGTACAGTCCCCTCTCCTCTATATAAATAATAATAATCCCCCATATCAGTGTGTGCTGGGAGTTATTACTCCCCATATATCACTGTACAGTCCCCTCTCCTCTATATAATAATAATAATCCCCCATATCAGTGTGTGCTGGGAGTTATTACTCCCCATATATCACTGTACAGTCCCCTCTCCTCTATATAATAATAATAATCCCCCATATCAGTGTGTGCTGGAAGTTATTACTCCCCCATATATCACTGTACAGACCCCTCTCCTCTATATAATAATAATAATCCTCCATAACAGTGTGTGCTGGGAGTTATTACCCTCCCATATATCACTGTACAGTCCCCTCTCCTCTATATAATAATAATAATCCCCATATCAGTGTGTGCTGGGAGTTATTACTCCCCATATATCACTGTACAGACCCCTCTCCTCTATATAATAATAATAATCCCCCATATCAGTGTGTGCTGGAAGTTATTACTCCCCATATATCACTGTACAGACCCCTCTCCTCTATATAATAATCCTCCATAACAGTATTGTGCTGGGAGTTATTACTCCCATATATCACTGTACAGACCCCTCTCCTCTATATAATAATAATAATCCCCATATCAGTGTGTGCTGGGAGTTATTACTCCCCATATATCACTGTACAGTCCCCTCTCCTCTATATAATAATAATAATCCCCCATATCAGTGTGTGCTGGGAGTTATTACTCCCCATATATCACTGTACAGACCCCTCTCCTCTATATAATAATAATAATCCCCCATATCAGTGTGTGCTGGGAGTTATTACTCCCCATATATCACTGTACAGACCCCTCTCCTCTATATAATAATAATAATCCCCCATATCAGTGTGTGCTGGGAGTTATTACTCCCCATATATCACTGTACAGGCCCCTCTCCTCTATATAATAATAATAATCCCCCATATCAGTATGTGCTAGGAAGTTATTACTCCCCATATATCACTGTACAGACCCCTCTCCTCTATATAATAATAATAATCCCCATATCAGTGTGTGCTGGGAGTTATTACTCCCCATATATCACTGTACAGTCCCCCTCTCCCTCTATATAATAATAATAATCCCCCATATCAGTGTGTGCTGGGAGTTATTACTCCCATATATCACTGTACAGACCCCTCTTCCTCTATATAATAATAATAATCCCCATATCAGTGTGTGCTGGGAGTTATTACTCCCATATATCACTGTACAGTCCCCTCTCCTCTATATAATAATAATAATCCCCCATATCAGTGTGTGCTGGGAGTTATTACTCCCCATATATCACTGTACAGTCCCCTCTCCTCTATATAATAATAATAATCCCCCATATCAGTGTGTGCTGGGAGTTATTACTCCCCATATATCACTGTACAGACCCCTCTCCTCTATATAATAATAATAATAATCCCCCATATCAGTGTGTGCTGGGAGTTATTACTCCCCATATATCACTGTACAGGCCCCTCTCCCTCTATATAATAATAATAATCCCCCATATCAGTGTGTGCTGGAGTTATTACTCCCCATATATCACTGTACAGTCCCCTCTCCTCTATATAATAATAATAATCCCCATATCAGTGTGTGCTGGGAGTTATTACTCCCCATATATCACTGTACAGACCCCTCTCCTCTATATAATAATAATAATCCCCCATATCAGTGTGTGCTGGGAGTTATTACTCCCATATATCACTGTACAGACCCCTCTCCTCTATATAATAATAATAATCCCCCATATCAGTGTGTGCTGGGAGTTATTACTCCCCATATATCACTGTACAGTCCCCTCTCCTCTATATAATAATAATAATCCCCCATATCAGTGTGTGCTGGGAGTTATTACTCCCCATATATCACTGTACAGACCCCTCTCCTCTATATAATAATAATAATCCCCCATATCAGTGTGTGCTGGGAGTTATTACTCCCCATATATCACTGTACAGACCCCTCTCCTCTATATAATAATAATAATCCCCCATATCAGTGTGTGCTGGGAGTTATTACTCCCCATATATCACTGTACAGACCCCTCTCCTCTATATAATAATAATAATCCCCCATATCAGTGTGTGCTGGGAGTTATTACTCCCCATATATCACTGTACAGTCCCCTCTCCTCTATATAATAATAATAATCCCCATATCAGTGTGTGCTGGGAGTTATTACTCCCCATATATCACTGTACAGACCCCTCTCCTCTATATAATAATAATAATCCCCCATATCAGTGTGTGCTGGGAGTTATTACTCCCCATATATCACTGTACAGATCCCCTCTCCTCTATATAATAATAATAATCCCCCATATCAGTGTGTGCTGGGAGTTATTACTCCCCATATATCACTGTACAGTCCCCTCTCCTCTATATAATAATAATAATCCCCCATATCAGTGTGTGCTGGGAGTTATTACTCCCCATATATCACTGTACAGTCCCCTCTCCTCTATATAATAATAATAATCCCCCATATCAGTGTGTGCTGGGAGTTATTACTCCCCATATATCACTGTACAGTCCCCTCTCCTCTATATAATAATAATAATATCCCCATATCAGTGTGTGCTGGGAGTTATTACTCCCCATATATCACTGTACAGACCCCTCTCCTCTATATAATAATAATAATCCCCCATATCAGTGTGTGCTGGGAGTTATTACTCCCCATATATCACTGTACAGTCCCCTCTCCTCTATATAATAATAATAATCCCCATATCAGTGTGTGCTGGGAGTTATTACTCCCCATATATCACTGTACAGTCCCCCTCTCCTCTATATAATAATAATAATCCCCCATATCAGTGTGTGCTGGGAGTTATTACTCCCCATATAATCACTGTACAGACCCCTCTCCTCTATATATAATAATAATAATCCCCATATCAGTGTGTGCTGGGAGTTATTACTCCCCATATATCACTGTACAGTCCCCCTCTCCTCTATATAATAATAATAATCCCCATATCAGTGTGTGCTGGGAGTTATTACTCCCATATATCACTGTACAGTCCCCTCTCCTCTATATAATAATAATAATCCCCCATATCAGTGTGTGCTGGGAGTTATTACTCCCCATATATCACTGTACAGACCCCTCTCCTCTATATAATAATAATAATCCCCCATATCAGTGTGTGCTGGGAGTTATTACTCCCCATATATCACTGTACAGTCCCCTCTCCTCTATATAATAATAATAATCCCCCATATCAGTGTGTGCTGGGAGTTTATTACTCCCCATATATCACTGTACAGTCCCCTCTCCTCTATATAATAATAATAATCCCCCATATCAGTGTGTGCTGGGAGTTATTACTCCCCATATATCACTGTACAGACCCCTCTCCTCTATATAATAATAATAATCCCCCATATCAGTGTGTGCTGGGAGTTATTACTCCCCATATATCACTGTACAGTCCCCCTCTCCTCTATATAATAATAATAATCCCCATATCAGTGTGTGCTGGGAGTTATTACTCCCCATATATCACTGTACAGTCCCCTCTCCTCTATATAATAATAATAATCCCCCATATCAGTGTGTGCTGGGAGTTATTACTCCCCATATATCACTGTACAGACCCCTCTCCTCTATATAATAATAATAATCCCCATATCAGTGTGTGCTGGGAGTTATTACTCCCCATATATCACTGTACAGTCCCCTCTCCTCTATATAATAATAATAATCCCCCATATCAGTGTGTGCTGGGAGTTATTACTCCCCATATATCACTGTACAGACCCCTCTCCTCTATATAATAATAATAATCCCCCATATCAGTGTGTGCTGGGAGTTATTACTCCCCATATATCACTGTACAGACCCCTCTCCTCTATATAATAATAATAATCCCCCATAATCAGTGTGTGCTGGGAGTTATTACTCCCCATATATCACTGTACAGTCCCCTCTCCTCTATATAATAATAATAATCCCCATATCAGTGTGTGCTGGGAGTTATTACTCCCCATATATCACTGTACAGACCCCTCTCCTCTATATAATAATAATAATCCCCCATATCAGTGTGTGCTGGGAGTTATTACTCCCCATATATCACTGTACAGACCCCTCTCCTCTATATAATAATAATAATCCCCATATCAGTGTGTGCTGGGAGTTATTACTCCCCATATATCACTGTACAGACCCCTCTCCTCTATATAATAATAATAATCCCCCATATCAGTGTGTGCTGGGAGTTATTACTCCCCATATATCACTGTACAGTCCCCTCTCCTCTATATAATAATAATAATCCCCCATATCAGTGTGTGCTGGGAGTTATTACTCCCCATATATCACTGTACAGACCCCTCTCCTCTATATAATAAAATAATCCCCCATATCAGTGTGTGCTGGGAGTTATTACCTCCCATATATCACTGTACAGTCCCCTCTCCTCTATATAATAATAATAATCCCCATATCAGTGTGTGCTGGGAGTTATTACTCCCCATATATCACTGTACAGACCCCTCTCCTCTATATAATAATAATAATCCCCCATATCAGTGTGTGCTGGGAGTTATTACTCCCCATATATCACTGTACAGACCCCTCTCCTCTATATAATAATAATAATCCCCATATCAGTGTGTGCTGGGAGTTATTACTCCCCATATATCACTGTACAGTCCCCTCTCCTCTATATAATAATAATAATCCCCCATATCAGTGTGTGCTGGGAGTTATTACTCCCCATATATCACTGTACAGTCCCCTCTCCTCTATATAATAATAATAATCCCCCATATCAGTGTGTGCTGGGAGTTATTACTCCCATATATCACTGTACAGTCCCCTCTCCTCTATATAATAATAATAATCCCCCATATCAGTGTGTGCTGGGAGTTATTACTCCCCATATATCACTGTACAGACCCCTCTCCTCTATATAATAATAATAATCCCCATATCAGTGTGTGCTGGGAGTTATTACTCCCCATATATCACTGTACAGTCCCCTCTCCTCTATATAATAATAATAATCCCCCATATCAGTGTGTGCTGGGAGTTATTACTCCCCATATATCACTGTACAGTCCCCTCTCCTCTATATAATAATAATAATCCCCCATATCAGTGTGTGCTGGGAGTTATTACTCCCCATATATCACTGTACAGTCCCCTCTCCTCTATATAATAATAATAATCCCCCATATCAGTGTGTGCTGGGAGTTATTACTCCCCATATATCACTGTACAGTCCCCTCTCCTCTATATAATAATAATAATCCCCATATCAGTGTGTGCTGGGAGTTATTACTCCCATATATCACTGTACAGTCCCCTCTCCTCTATATAATAATAATAATCCCCCATATCAGTGTGTGCTGGGAGTTATTACTCCCCATATATCACTGTACAGTCCCCTCTCCTCTATATAATAATAATAATCCCCATATCAGTGTGTGCTGGGAGTTATTACTCCCCATATATCACTGTACAGTCCCCTCTCCTCTATATAATAATAATAATCCCCATATCAGTGTGTGCTGGGAGTTAATTACTCCCATATATCACTGTACAGTCCCCTCTCCTCTATATAATAATAATAATCCCCCATATCAGTGTGTGCTGGGAGTTATTACTCCCCATATATCACTGTACAGACCCCTCTCCTCTATATAATAATAATAATCCCCATATCAGTGTGTGCTGGGAGTTATTACTCCCCATATATCACTGTACAGTCCCCTCTCCTCTATATAATAATAATAATCCCCCATATCAGTGTGTGCTGGGGAGTTATTACTCCCCATATATCACTGTACAGTCCCCCTCTCCTCTATATAATAATAATAATCCCCCATATCAGTGTGTGCTGGGAGTTATTACTCCCCATATATCACTGTACAGTCCCCTCTCCTCTATATAATAATAATAATCCCCATTATCAGTGTGTGCTGGGAGTTATTACTCCCATATATCACTGTAACAGTCCCCTCTCCTCTATATAATAATAATAATCCCCCATATCAGTGTGTGCTGGGAGTTTATTACTCCCCATATATCACTGTACAGACCCCTCTCCTCTATATAATAATAATAATCC
>NW_027448001.1:0-18187 GCF_038048845.1 Mixophyes fleayi | reverse complement strand
GTCTGCATGCCTATGTGCTTTTTTTTTTTTTTTTGTGTCCCAGCAAAAAAAAAAAAAAACTGATGTGCCCTCATCCTCTTCTCTCCTTCTCCTCTCCCTCCTCCCTTTTCGCACTGAATTTTGGCCGTCATCAGGCCTGACATTTGCAGTGAGGAGCACTCAGAGGAGCCACGAGAAAATAAAAGTGAAAAGGCAATAGAAAGGTAAGCGTTTCTAAATCCCTCAACCTCCTTGCCATAACTGAATCTTGGCTCACCTTCTCTTACACTACATCCCTTGCAGTTCTGTCCAATGGGGGACTCTCCCTCATCCAGACCCAGAAACAGACAAGGTGATGGAGGAGGCATTTTACTTTATCCAAGTTGCCTCTACAATGTCATACCCTCTCTATCCTCATCCATACTCTCATTCTCTTCCTTTAAAGTCCACACTATCAGTCTATTTTATCCTATCCATCTTCATATTGCTGTCATTTATCGCCCCCCCTGGTCCAGTTTCCCAATTTCTTGACAACTTTATGGCCTGGCTCACTTTTTCCTATCCTTTGACCTGCCTACTCTCATACTAGGCGATTTCAACATTTCCATTGATAATTCCACTTTCTCTTCTGCCATTAAACTTCTTTCATTTACTTCCTCCTCTGGTCTCCCAGTGGACCTCATCTCCCACCCACTGTGATGGACACTCCTTTGATCTTGTCTTCTCCCGCTATTGCTCCATCTCTAGTTTCACCAACTTAGCATTCCCACACTCAGACTACAACCTCGTTTCCATCAGCCTCACTTTACCTCATGCCCCCTGTACACAACTATACCTAAGTACTCTTAACCCAATTCACTTCTCATCTTCACTAAAATAATTATTTTCTCCTTTGTCTGCATTGTCTTGCCCCAATCAGGTCACCTTTTTCTAAAAAAGAAACACTCGCTTCATGCCTAGACAATGCGACTCCAGCTACCACATACAGTCTCCGATGATTTAAACCCCAACCATGGCACACCAAACTGACCCACTACCTGCAAAACTGCTTCCGCACTGCAGGGCACCGCTGGAGGAAATCTCGTTCCTATCCCAATTTCCTCCACTATAAATACATCTTTTCATCTTACAGCACTGCCCTTTCAATTGCTAAACAAACATTCTTCAAATCTCTAATATCCACCCAGTCTTATAACCCACATCGCCTCTTTGCCACCTTCAATTCTATTCTCTGCCCACCTGCACCTCCTGCCGTTACCTCCCTCACAGCCTATGATTTTGGCACCTATTTCAAAATACAAAATTGACACCACTCGACAAGATATTTCCTCATGCCAAATTCCTCACACTTCACTTATAATACCCACCTTCATCTACATACCCCAATCCACCAATAAATCAATTCTCTTCTGTAACTGAAGGTGGAGTCTCTACACTCATCTCATCATCTGACCCTACAACCTGTCCCCTCAACCCTATTCCCTTCCAACTTCTTCGCTCCCTCTCCTCCCCTGCATGCCAACCTCTACCTCACCTCTTAGACCTGTCTTTTTTTCCACAGACACATTTCCATCCACCTTCAAACATGCTCTTATCTCACCAATTCTAAGGAAACTATCTCTCGATCCAGCCTGTCTCTCCAACTACCGCCCTATTTCTTTACTCCCATTTGCCTCCAAATTACTTGAGCAATTCATGTACAAACTCTTGTCTCACTTTTTCTCCTCTCACTCCATTCTCGACTTTCTCAAATCGGTCTTCCCTCGCCAACACTCCACTGAAATTCCTCTCGCAAGTGATCAGTGATCTACTTACCGCAAAGTCTAAGGGTAATTTCTCCATACTCATTCTCCTGGTCCTCTCTGCTGCTTTTGGGGCGGGGGATCCGTCGGGTCCGCCTCGTTCGTTGGTGGGGGGAGCTGTAAGAAAAAAAATAAATGAAGACGACATACTCACGTGACAGCTGCGCCGCGTCCCTCCTCTCTGCTTCATTCACACTGACTGTCGGGCATGATGTCATCAAGTCACGCCCGTCAGTCAGTGAGGAGCACCGCAGCCAGGACCAAGTATGAAGAGAGAAGAAAGAAGCTGACATAAGGTAAGCAAAGAAACGGAGAGGCAAGGGGGTAAACAGAAAGGGGCAGTACTATAAAGAAGGGTGATAGAGGCACAGAGGAAAGACAATGGGGGAGAGAGGCGCAGAGGAAAGACAATGGGGGAGAGAGGCGCAGAGGAAAGACAATGGGGGAGAGAGGCGCAGAGGAAAGGCAATGGGGGAGAGAGGCGCAGAGGAAAGGCAATGGGGGAGAGAGGCGCAGAGGAAAGGCAATGGGGGAGAGAGGCGCAGAGGAAAGGCAATGGGGGAGAGAGGCGCAGAGGAAAGGCAATGGGGGAGAGAGGCGCAGAGGAAAGGCAATGGGGGAGAGAGGCGCAGAGGAAAGGCAATGGGGGAGAGAGGCGCAGAGGAAAGGCAATGGGGGAGAGAGGCGCAGAGGAAAGGCAATGGGGGAGAGAGGCGCAGAGGAAAGGCAATGGGGGAGAGAGGCGCAGAGGAAAGGCAATGGGGGAGAGAGGCGCAGAGGAAAGGCAATGGGGGAGAGAGGCGCAGAGGAAAGGCAATGGGGGAGAGAGGCGCAGAGGAAAGGCAATGGGGGAGAGAGGCGCAGAGGAAAGGCAATGGGGGAGAGAGGCGCAGAGGAAAGGCAATGGGGGAGAGAGGCGCAGAGGAAAGGCAATGGGGGAGAGAGGCGCAGAGGAAAGGCAATGGGGGAGAGAGGCGCAGAGGAAAGGCAATGGGGGAGAGAGGCGCAGAGGAAAGGCAATGGGGGAGAGAGGCGCAGAGGAAAGGCAATGGGGGAGAGAGGCGCAGAGGAAAGGCAATGGGGGAGAGAGGCGCAGAGGAAAGGCAATGGGGGAGAGAGGCGCAGAGGAAAGGCAATGGGGGAGAGAGGCGCAGAGGAAAGGCAATGGGGGAGAGAGGCGCAGAGGAAAGGCAATGGGGGAGAGAGGCGCAGAGGAAAGGCAATGGGGGAGAGAGGCGCAGAGGAAAGGCAATGGGGGAGAGAGGCGCAGAGGAAAGGCAATGGGGGAGAGAGGCGCAGAGGAAAGGCAATGGGGGAGAGAGGCGCAGAGGAAGGAAAATGGGGGAGAGGCGCAGAGGAAGGAAAATGGGGGAGAGAGGCGCAGAGGAAGGAAAATGGGGGAGAGAGGCGCAGAGGAAGGAAAATGGGGGGGAGAGGCGCAGAGGAAGGAAAATGGGGGGGAGAGGCGCAGAGGAAGGAAAATGGGGGAGAGAGGCGCAGAGGAAGGAAAATGGGGGAGAGAGGCGCAGAGGAAGGAAAATGGGGGAGAGAGGCGCAGAGGAAGGAAAATGGGGGAGAGAGGCGCAGAGGAAAGACAGTGGGGGGGGGGAGAGGCGCAGAGGAAAGACAGTGGGGGAGAGAGGCGCAGAGGAAAATTAAAAGGGGGAAAAGCAGCATGGAGGGCGCAGTGTGAGCATAAGGGGGCACAGTATTGTGTGTGTGTGTGTGGTGGCACAGGGGGCTTATTGCAATGTAGTGTGTGTGAGGTAGGTGGCGGCTAATTAATGGGTGCTATTTTGCTTGTAGGGTGAATGTGAGGCAATTTAATAGTGGGGACTATTAATTTAAGATGGGGTGGTTTGGGGGCTATTGATTATGTGGGTGAGTTTGGGGAGAATGAGGTCTATTTATTAAATGTGACTATGAATTTAATGGCAGTGATGGTTGCGGGAAATAGGTATTGCTGTTTGCAGGAAGGGAATAGGTTTATTTGTTAAATGTGAATACTATTATTTTAATGTTTGGGCTGGAGGAAGGCCTAATTATTAATCGTGGGTGCTATTGATTTAACGCCGGGGCTGGTTGTAATTTTCTAAATGTAGCCTTTTATTTTCCAAATAGGTACTTCAACATTCCAGGATCCAGACAAGCCGCAACTAAAGAAACCAGCAGCCACAGGTGGTGAAAGTGAGAAGAACAGGTAGGAGAGAGCAGCACAGTGTGTGAAATGTTGTGATTCTAGTAGGGACAATGGCAATTTTTTGTGAGTGTTGTTCCCAATGTAAGGTGCAGGCCAAGACTGAACTCTTTGTGTACACACTGCATTCTTTGTATACTACACTGTGGTGCTAGATGTCCTGAAAGTCAGGAGTGCTTGGACATATGTGACGCTCCGGCGAATTGAGAGCCTAGTGATTTTGATATTAGCCACGCCCCAATGGCGCATTTACCATGCCCCAAATGCCTGACCATACCCACGAAAAATTTACAGCAGTGCAAATTTTTTTTGCATGCTCCACTATAAGGGGGGCCCCATGAATTTGTTGTATCGGGACCCTGAATTCCTCTTGGCAGCCCTGTTGACTACTGCAACCTCATGTGATCTGGCATTCCCAATACCCATATCTCCACACTTCAATCCATCCTAAATGCTGCTGCAAGGCTGATCTTACACTCACTGTTCCACATCTGCTTTACCACTTTGCAAATCCCTACGCTAGCTCCCTGTGTCCTCCAGAATTCAATTCAAATTACTCACTCTTATCTACAAAGCCCTCAACAACACCACTCCTTCATACATCTCAAATCTCATATTAAAATACTCTCTCTCCCGCGCTCTTAGATCTACCTCTGGCCTGTTCCTTGTCTCGTTTCTGTTAACCATCTCTCACTCACGCCTACAAGACTTCTCCCGTGCTGCTCCCCACTTATGCAATTCCATACCATGCCTAATCGGGCTTTCCAACAGCCTTCAAATCTTTAGATATTCTATAAAAACAATTTTTTTTTTTTTTTTTTAAAGCTCACCTTTTCCACAATGACACTATTCACACTACTGCACCCTCACAGCAGTTCCAATCTCCACTCTAAGTCACACTCGCTCCACTTGTTTCAGCTGGGTCCTCTTTCACTTAAAATGTAAGCTCTCTATAGAGCAGGGTCCTCTTTACCCGTTTTTTTCATGTCTGCATTTATTTTGTCTGCCTTGTATGTTTTATGTATGTCCTGTTTTTCCTACTGTACGGTGCTGCAGAACACTATGGTGCTTTAGAAATCTACGATAAGTGAAGGGGAGCAAAAGCAACATGGAGCGGCATAGTGTCAGGCATCAGGAAGAAAACATTACATTTTATTTTTATTTATTTTTTTATTTTTGGTTTTCCTTAATAAACCTTACAAAGTTGCATAAGATATTTTTTCTTTTTCTCGCAGCACACACAATCTTAGACTTTGATTATTTGGCCCAATTGGGGTTTTGAGTTTGAAATGCCTAATATAAACCAACACATTTTGTTACTGATTATAGAAACTGGTGGATGTTGCTTCTGACATACATGCAATCATGTGAAAGAAAAGTAGAGCAATGTTCAAATCTGTGTTTTTACGTTTCAGAACATAATTATGACTATCTAGTCATCACCATGTAATATGTTTGCTAAATCTAATTTCTTGTGCCAATACAATGGTTTTTACTTTGTCAACAAAAAATAGACTACCTGAAAAAGAATGTGTGGAAACGTAAGAACCCATCATGAATCAGTAGCTTGGAGAACCACATTTAGCAGAAATTCATATAAAATTAATCCCCTTATGTTGTTGATCAGTGGCTTACATGATTTATTAGGAAATTTGTCCCACTTCTCCTCAAAACACTGCTTTATTTCATTAATGCTTGAAGGCATTTGTTTATGGACATGTCTCTTTAGGTCCGGCCACTATATCTTAATGGGGCAGGTCTGGACCTTTTCTTGGGCATTCACTTGTAGACTTGCTGGTGTGCCTAGGGCCATTGTCTTGTTGCATGATTCAGTTTCAGTCAAGCTTCAGTTGTCGGACAGAGGGCCTTACAATTTCATCTAGATTACTCTCGCATAAAGGCGAAGAGGGAATGTTAAGGCAATACATTCCCCCTCAGGTTTAAACCATAGTTGACTTGTCTCCCGGGATGTATGGGAGACTCCCGGATTTCTGGGAGTCCTCCCGCACTCCCAGGAGAGCAGGCAAACCTCCCGATTCCCAAAAAACTTGATAGTAAGGTGGCCAGGCTTATGACGTGAATGACACATCATCGTGGCCCCACCTACTGCTTTAATAGGTCCAAAAATGTAAGTTAAGGAGGTGGGGCCAAATGATGTGACCTGCCTGGCCCCACCCCCTACACGCCCACCTCCCCCCTGATCTCCCAGAGCACTAATTGCCAATGTTGGCAAGTATGCTTTAAACCATGCCACCCATAGCTGCTCAGATATGACCGCCTTAATTGGCTGCTTCAATGTTAGCTGATAATGCTTCTGACTTTCAGTATCCCTACATACCATTAGACATAGAAAATACTTTGGTGGAGATTTATGTATTTGCGGTTAGATGCAGTGTAGTTTTGTAGATTTGCCTAAGAGGGGAATTATTTAGTTTCATGGATTTCTAGAACGACATGGTTGAAACCTGTATGGATTAAACACACATTCCAAGATCTTAGGATGATCATGTTTAAATATCTGTTAGGAACTTGGTAGAAAATTTTGGTGCAGTCTAAACAAGTTCTTCCTATGCGCACTAGGAAAATATGCATTTAGATGACACTTTTTTTTTTTTCATTTAGAGTAGTGTGTATACATGGTAATGTTACATGCAATGTTTAGTCACTCATTTGTATAGGTTTGTTTAGACAAGTTGGTTCAATTGCAGGAACTGCAAGAGCATGTTTCTTTAATGTATTAATTGACATTTATGAATTCTGGTACCAGGACAAATTGTCTGAATCACAAAACTCAAAAACTATAGTTAAATTATTTTTTTTTGCCCCCTTTATAAATGTAACTGCAGAAGGAGAGTTGCTAAAACAATATATAAAGAAGAAAAATCTCTAGCTCAACTTTAAGGGTGTGATCAGCTTGGTGTTTTTTACTTATTAAATGCCATTTAAATACCACTCACATCCCCATCCTAAACTACTACATACATGATGGTGGGAAATGCAGCAATCTCATGGCTGTATCTGCTGTTTTGAGTATGGTATTTGTGACAGGATGGACCGCCTATGCCACCCTGTCTGTTGCTGCTGTGAACCGGCTGGTTTCCTTTTGTTATCCAAAAAGCGTCCTCTTGCCGTAGTAGGAGGGGCTTACACGAGCTGCCACCACTGGACTCCTTACCAGCATCCAGTCCGGGTTTCTTCTGGGTAAATGACGCTGCTAGCGAATCTCGTTGCTGGTGTACCGGGGCTGGTACTCCTGACCTCTCATGATAGATCAGAGTTGCTGTGGATGGATCCCCCCTGGCCTATCACACTGACCAGGGCTACTGGGTAGTAGGCAGAGTGGTGGTACTGGAAAAGCTTGGGTCCAAACCGCAGACAGCCGGCGAACGGATTAGATTTAGGGTCTAATCTGTAGATCACGGGAATACAGCAATATTGAAGATGTTTCCAAGCAGGTCTTTGAAGCAAAATGTTTATTTGCTCACACTGGTTAAACATTCCAGTGATCAGGTCAGTTGCTATCAGAAGGACACTTTTCACATACAAGCAAGTGCCTTTTATACATTTCAGACACTGCTATTTTTAGCATCAGGATATACTCTTATTTACACAAACATGAATTTACATGCATTGCAAAGCTAACAAAATTTGCTCTTCTCTATGAAATTCCCTCTGGACAAGAGGCCACACAGTAACGACCTCCTGCTGGGCCTTTGGACAGAGCAGGCATGACACTTCATCACAAAACTTTATTAGCACTTTCTGCTATCCGACTGCCTTGCACATATGCCTAATTGGATGTTTCCACTAGCAACCTTACAAATCCTAAACATTGACACTTCCATACTAAATACATCCCAATACACACAAGACCTCCATCCACAAAGGCCTGTTGTATCAGATATATGCATCAGAAATAAGGCATATCCTTTAGTAAAGTGAAAACAGGAAAAAACAATTTCTACCCTGGTCTCAGAAATAACGATTTCCTATCTCAGAATAAATGCAATACTAAAAATAAGTTCCTATGCAACTATATAAATATGTGACCTGCACTAATTCCCTTTAAGAAATTGATACCATAAGTTTATTTATGAGTGATCCAGTCACAGTATTTTATATTAAAAAAAAATCCATTCGGCTGAATGAAGAGGCTATTAGGGGCACATATGAAGTATTAAGTACTTAATATACACTCCAGAAAGCAAAATGTCTAGATAATCTCTGCAGACCTTATGGTTTTGCATGTTTGCACATTCCGTTGATACCCCCAAGCTCAGTCACCATAGAGGACTATGGGAAGAAGTGCCCTTTTACTGACACAGCCATATATGAGTTTTTTTTTTATCCTTATATGATGCCTTCGTGTTCCACAGAGCTGTTCAACTGGAGAATTTTATCAGAAGAACCCATTATCCCAATGTAGGAGAAAAATGTTTACATTTAGAAGATTTCTTTTTTTGTCCAATGTCTCTACAGTGATTCTGTCGTGGAATAGTACATTTTTATTACAGGTCTATTCAATATTTTTCATGTTTCGTTTGTTTTCTGTCTTTAATATATGGCATTATTGACATGATTAATTGACTTGGATGATGAACAGTAGTGTTGTGGTTGTTATTTACTCTATTGTAACCTGCTCATTTTCGTCTCAAGTGATAGAACTATTTGTACATTGGAATACTGAAGTCTGGGTGAAACAAACTGTTCATATATCTTTGGAAACCAATGATTTACCAGCGTTGCAGTCATCAAAATCCCTGCAGAGTGATGTGATTAAAGAAATGAAATGTGCAATGCTACCAGGAATGAAAATGGGAACTATCGTTACTGTCTTTTAGCTGAACAATGGCTGATTAGGATCAAATATAAAAGGGATTGATAGATGTTCTCTGCCTCAACTGTGCAATTACAAACACAGCATTTGGAACTATTTGCTCCTTAATCGGAGTCTGTCTTCTGAAAGAAGCTTATTTATATCCTTATTTTATAGAGGTTTCATTGCTTCAGCACCTTCTAATGAAGCATGAAAACACAACACTTTTCTATAATTGCAAGGCAGTCATTCAGTGATTCCAGATAAATAGAAACATTGAACTACACATTTTAAAGAATACAATTTTTTGCATAGCATCCTCCCCTCTCCCTGCATTAACTGTTATTTATATTGACAGAGAAACAAATGAACAATCCTGAGATTCTGACTGATAAAACACCTTTTTTTTTATTATTTTATTCTTTTTCCTCTGGGGCAAAGTAAAAAGCTGCACTCATTCAGAGCCATGGAAATTTGGCTACAGGAGTATGTTTTTAGACTTAAGATTTTTACAGTGCTGCATTATAGATATAAGATTAGGTACCAGTTGCATTAGAAGACAAATAATGTAACAAACTTAACTGATCAAATCGCTGCTTTTATATGGTTTCACGCTTTTTATGTTTAAAATATTTCTATGCATGTAAGGTTTGCAGTGTTTTATCTGACCATCTAAAAGACTGGCTAAAATATTTTTCAAGAGGATTGTGTAGTTGAGAGAGAGCGGCAGACACAGCTCTGTGTTGTTGGGCGCCTTCTAAAGTATAATTTGATTCCTTTGGTGATTGACTGATGGATAGTTTCATGTGAACGTTGTGTAAAGGTAGGACTTTGATTTCCGTTTTGTAAATATTTTGGGTTACAAAAGGAGAACAGCAGAAAAGATATATAGGTAAATGAAGGAGAAAATATATATGGTATAGGTGGACTCCATTAGAATATTGGGAAAGTAAAAGATGAAGCGTGTACCCAAGATTTAATCAAAGAGAATCAAGGTTAGTGCATGAACGAGGATGAGAAAAGATAATTGTAACAATTACATTTAATAGACCAATAAGGCATTGTACGCTACTACAACTTGGAATTCTGTCCAAGGGAAGCATGCTACATGTGTGACAATATTCTTCTCCTGCTTTTCTCGCTGAATGAAATAATTGAGGTGAACAATATTTTTAATACTAATTCATTCAGCCAAGGTCAGGAGCAGAACATGTTAACAATGTAAAATTATGCAGATTGGCACACTATGGTACTGTTGTATAGTGCACACTTGCACCCCCCCAATCCTTCTCACCACCTTTCACCCACTTTTTCTCACTCCTCCTTCCCTCTTTCTTTCACCCCTTCTTCCTCCTTTCTCACTTTCTCCTATTCTTGCCTACTTCTTGGACCTTCCAGAGAGGAAGGTTCATGTGACCGGTGCGTGGTGAAGAGATTCAATGCCGCAAATAGTCTAATTGTAATGCAGGGGACGTGGGGACAATGGTGCGTATGAAAGTAGGCAGAATCTGGGAGGGTCTGCTACTCTTCTGGGGGTTTGAGAAAAGTCCCCGAAATTTGGGAGTCTCCCTGACATTCCAGGAGACTAAGCAAGTATGCTCTCCCTCTTTCCTCTTCCATCTCCCCTCTTCTTCCCTTTTTTTTTTTTTCTTCTTCTTTTTATTTTTCTTTATTAAATCTCAGCTTTCTACCACACTGGTAATAGAGTAAACTACTAATTCTTCTCCATGGTGTTTCTGCCCACTGCTTCTCCAGTCTGTCTTCAGGAAGATTAGCAGACTCTCTGGGCATCCAGGAGTTGACTCTCTATTTCAGAAGTCTCCCAGGCATTCCTGGAGAGTAGGCAAATATACAGTGATATAATCTAATCTCTGTGCAAAGAGAGCGAATTCAGCTATCAACATAGTGTCCTTTAAAGTCTGACTGACTGTAATTTTTTGTTTTGTTTTTTCCCCCGGTAAGACTGTCTGTAAGAGCTTTTGGTAGGTGGATCAGTAACTGTTTACTAACAGGGGAAGTATTTTTAGTAGGGAAGCAATCTCTTTCATATAGTTTACAGAAAACAAGAAGTGGGCCTTGTACACATGATTTTATCCATTCAGCAATGTGAACGAGAGAAGCAATGTTGGTTAGTTAAAACCTATATCCTGTGTGTACCAATTAGCTAGCTCACTGTTCTAGAATGTAGAAATTCCTGGTCTTAAATAATCGCATGTATGACAGCTGCACATCCCTTTTGTTATTGGAGCAGTCATTTGCATACTTTTTTCCATCGCCAACCAAGTATGTCTTGTAGGACAAATGGATATTTTTTAAATATATCATAGTTTCTCAAATCTATTTCCCATGGGCTGCAAACAGTGTATTTTTTTCCACGTATTCTCACCTGGAGATGAATCTTATTTAGTGAATTTATAATATAGATATTTATACAATTATTTAGACTGTGCAGCAGTGCGTTTTGGTGTTTGCTAATTAACTAAACTAATTAACAAAAGTCGGGTAAGTACTTAAACCCAGGAAAGCCAGTAATTTAACTTTAAAAAAAATAAATACAGATTCTTGTGGACCTTGAGATTGACGCTAGTTCTGTGCCCCTTCTATTGCATGTATTTTAAAGTTTGGGTCCCCCTACCTGCATGTTTGCTCAGTGATAAATGTTTCAGTATATTAATAGTATAATTTATGCTTTATCTTATGCTCAATGTATGGGCATAGCTTGGAAATTATTTACTTTTGCTTTTAGTAGTACTGATATTCAGTGAGTAGCAAAATATTCACACAGAATTCACACAAATGAGTTATGGGGTAAAGTAGCTAAGAGGAAACATGCATAGAATGAGGATACATATAATTTTGGCTCAAAATTCCATGCAATTTTTTTTTAATATAGACTAGTGGAAATGTTGGGAAAAATCATGTTTAAAATTTTAAATGTTTGTCACAATGTGTTGCCTTTCTATTTTTCTTTCCTAGATAACAACACTTATCAACTACAAAGAAAAACCAAAGAAATCTGAGAAGACATTGCAGGCAATTCAACGTGTGGGTCAAGCTGTGAACCAGGCTGTGGGGAGGTTTGTCACAGTAGGAGAAACCATAGGGAATGAGAACAGAGAACTCAAGGAAGAAATGAGTTTTGCCTGCAGTGAGGCAAGAAGAGCTGGTAAGAAGGCATTAAACATATGTATCAATTATTTAAAGAATAACTCAAATTTGTTTTTGATGGGGGCGGATCATACTTGGACTTACCCTTGGTTCAAGTTTTGTTGTTGATCCCAATGGCATAAGCAGTCTTTTGACAGAAATCCCATTCCAGCAAGTTTTATACATCGGCACAAATAACGTTTTTTGAATATGGTTTTAAAAAATATGATTAGAGGAATTCATGCATGAAATTGTAAATAGACTCAGCTCCCAAGGCTAAGATGGAAATGGCTACACTATTTTGCCATCACATTACTACCATTAGGTTCTCTAGTAAGGGTCAGTTGCAGTGCTCATGTGAGAGAGTTGGGACTGTACAAAACATAGTTACAATGTTGTTAAGGTTACATAAATGAAAGTCCTAATCAAGTTAGAGATGAAAATTATATAAAACTTCCAGGCTCTAAAATTTGTCTTTTCAGGAGGAAGAAAACTATTTGTCACATAGTTGTAGCTTTGTATACCATTTGAAAAAAAATAATACATTTTAAATTGTTTCTTAAAAATATCTACTGTATCGTTACCATGATGTCCATACAAATCTAAGCAAATATTATGTTCTTTGTGCCTAATATAATACGAAGATCTAGCACAATTGGTAGAAATTTAAAAAGTTAAACATGTCTCCCTTTGTCAACTGTACACCCTGTTATAGGCTGTGATTTGAAGAGATTAATAAGACTACTAATAAAATAGTGGATCCTTTCGGATTATCTCCAAATGGCATGAGAGATAGTTATACTGTTTGTAGAGTAAATAAACAAGTTATAATGTTTGAACATTAAATACATGCAAGGTATCTTGTGAAAGACTGGATACTTTCTGTTTTTGGAGGAACAGTGGAATCCTTTGTTTTACTGTGTAACTTCTAATTTTTTTAAAAAAATGATTCTCCCTCTCCTTTTTTTGTGAGTAAGCAGGAGACTTTGACTGTATCAGGAGTTTGAGGGTCAATCTGTTAGACCAGGAGAATTTTGGATAGCTGACTGCACTGATGTATGACATTTCAATTAGTCATTTAGGATTAAAGGTGAAGGCCAGGTTTAAAGTTTATTGTCCTATCTCTGTGTATATTATGGTGACATATTATAAATGACTGAAAACGATGAAGTGTGCATATTGTTTAATATAACGTAACTTACCCCATATTGTATATTAAAAGGTACCAAACAAAGGAGATGTATGAATTCAAACTATGCCACTGGTTTCACAATATATATTGGGTAGCTACACTCTGCCCAATCTCTAGGCGACTCCTCCTAAAGATATGGAGCCCATACCGGCTATGAAACAAATAACAGCAGGAGTGATATATGTCTATTATTAGGAGAACATTGCTTAATAAATTGCATGTCAGGCCTGGCAACCTGTGGCTCTCAAGGTGTTGTGAAATTACAAGTTCTAGCATGATTTGCCAGCTACGGGCTGGCTATCTACTTGCAAAGCATAATGGGGCTTGTAGTTTCACAACACTTGGAGAGCCACAGGTTGGTCAGGCCTGCTGTAGACAGATACAGAGAGGTGTAAGACAATTGGCACACACATCATGTATAGTCACCAAGATGTCTTCAATAGACCTCTTACTAGCATTCACACTGGATTGAAACATTATATGTGCTTCATCTGTCTACTTTTTTCCATAATACATAGACTATGAAATAGGTATGTGTTCCTACCAAATACTTATATACACCAGTTACGTGTAAATCGATAAAACAGCAAAGTGACTTACGAACGCATTTGTTAATAGTATTATATTTGTATTTTTATCATTAGCCATATGTTGCATCAATCTTTATTTTACAAACCTGTAATCTGTAAGTACATGCCATAAATAAAATCAAGGGTCCTCTATGAACCAAATTTAAAATAATTTTCTGTTGTTGATAACCTGATCACATGATCAAATAGACATGTGAGCATTGAGACAAATAGCCACATTTGTATACCTTTGTTTCAATGTCTCAATCTAATACGGTTATATGATGATTGACACATCAGTAATATAATTAAACTATTTTCAATTTACTCTATTTTTTAAATGTAGTACATGTCACCAGTGGGTCATAAAACCAAAGATTGTTATTTTCATTTATCAAATCTATGTTAATTAGTAAAACTGAATGTAATATCTAAAATGTAATAATATAATGTAAATCCACAAAATACTATATTATAATCATGCAACATGACAAACAAGTGTGATGGTGAGGATTCCAGAATACACTGAATTGTGTGCCAATTTGATAAGTGTGCAGGTTCAGCTTTATCCGAGCTGACCAGTAGTAGGACAGGAGGTTGGGAAATCCCAATCTTCCTCAATCTGGGTATAATCTTTTTTTTTTTTTTTGTAAATCTTTTTTTATTCGTTTTTTCCTTAAATTTTTGAACAGACAATAGTTCAAATGACAAATACATTAAATCAAACATGACATATCTGTTACACATTCTGATGTTTTCAGATACAATTAAGATATTCATAACAATTTGGTATTAGAGATCAACGTCAAATATAAACTTTGAAAATTTGCGTTACTTAGAATTCACGAAAACCTTGTAGATATTCTTGTATACATATACTCATGAATGTAACTGTTTGATATGAACTATTATCAACAGATGAACACAACTGAATTGGGGGAAGGAGACAAGGAGGGGGATGGGGGGTAGTTGTCTCTTAGTAAAATGCAAGTGAAAGGGTATTGGTCAGACCTTTATCTAACTAACCAATATCTGTGTCCTTAGGGGTATTAGAAGGGTCGAGCTACCGCCCAAGGGTTTATTCAATCGGCAATCCCAGAATCAAAGTAAATTTAGATTTGAGTCCAGATTTTTAGGTTTTTGGAATCCAATCAGATTGAAGCTGCCACATTTTATCAACTAAATTCTTTTTTTTTTTTTTTAACTTAATTGGTAAATACCAGGTAGTGTATTCAAACTATTTAAAGATATTCTGCTGGATCAAGGGGTACAGCGATTCGATATATATGCCCCATTTTTTCTGGATCCTCAGCCCACCGTTTTCTATATCTGGGAGAGTGGCTTTCCTGTCCAAATATATAATATCTAAAATCTCCATTTTGAGCATTTCCAGAGCCGGAGACACTGGTGACATCCAATATTGTAAAATCAACTTTTTTTCTACCGTAACAATTACGATCAGAGCTGCTAGAACATGAGGATGGTAAGAGATCCATCCAGTTGCTAAAATCAGCCAGCAGAAGAGGTTCTGCGGCTAATGTAACCTGTGTCTTAAAAGTGTAATTAATATAGTTCACCGTTGGGTATAATCTTTAATGTAGAAATTCTGGAGGTTTTGTTCTTCCAGATAAATTAGTGAAAATGCATTTTAAAGGGATAGAAGGCTTTTCCTGTCTATTAGAATAAGCAAGACTTTAAAGTAATATAAAACATTTGGCAAAAGTAATTTTAACTGTATGTTTGCGGCCTAGTTAGGAAATTTGGGGACAGCTTGGACAGTAGCAAGAACACATTCCCAAACCTCTGCCCAAAATATTTTAACTAATGGGCAATCCCATAGCATGTGCCAGAATCCACTATCTGAGGCAGTACATTTTGGGCAAGCGGAAGTACTCTGTCGGCCCAGTAGGCTCTATGCAAAATAAATAAATGTGTCTGCTGATAGCGGAGGCAAGAGGTGGCATCACGGAGGGTTTTAAGAATGAGTCCAGTCCTCATCTAACAAATCTACTTCCAAAATAGACCTCAGGTTATTTAAATCTCTCTTTATTTTTGCAAAAACATGAGATCCACACAGTAGATTATAAAAAAAATAAGTTGAGGTAGATGAATCAAGACATAACGATAAAAGTATAAAGAGTTATTACCAATCACAAAACAAATTATTACAGACATTTTGTTTTGGTGTTTTAACAATGAATTAACCTTTAAAAAAGAAATGAAAAAATGTAAATTAAACTAGAAGGTTGATCCAGTCCACCTATGAACTATAAAGAACTCTACTACTGTGGAACTCCATAAAGTTGTTATTACTTTTTCTTTTTTCTTTTTTTTTTTTTAAAAAAAAAAAAAAAGAGGGAAAAGAAGATTAGAAAAAGTAAAGGAAGAAAGAAGGCAAGGTAAAGGGGTAATTCTTATGAATATATCGGAGGAAAAGATTTTCAGGTGGCGGGCATTGTTGCTTGATGGTAGGAGTACCAGAAGTCCCAAACCTTGTGGAAATGTAAAATTTTGTTGTGAAGAAGACTGGTAATATATTCCATAGTGGCCATATACCACACACGAGAAACTACACTTTGAAGGCTTGGTGGGTGAGGGGATTTCCACTCTTTCGCTATCTGTAAGCGAGTAGTGGCACAGATATGTTGGACAAGTCTGTCTCCCTGTTTATTTAGAGCTTTGACCCGAGAACATAGCAGCATGGCCATTGGGTCGGGCAACACCTCGATATCTAAAATTGTTGTTATTAGATCAGCAACCAGCGACCATAGATTACAGATACTAGGACATGTCCACCAAATGTGGAAGAATGAGCCCACCTCTCCACAACCTCTCAAACATAGATCTGAGGTACCAGGATAAATTGTATGCAGTCTTGCTGGCACCAGATACCATCTAGTGTATACTTTAAATGTGTTCTCTCGTATTGAGGTATTGATGGAGATTTTAGAGATTCTCATTCTGAGCCGGGACCATCCCTCCTGATCCAGATCCTTACCAGTGTCCTGAAGCCAAGCCTCCTCAAAGGATTCAGTTAGATCAGAGTTTGGATTAAGGAAAATATGATACACCAGTGATATCAGTACTTGAGAATCTGAGCTGTTCATAAATCTCCTCTCGAAAGGTGTAGGTTTACGTAGTTTAGAGGACCTGCAGAGTGATTGTATGAAGCCTCCGATTTGTATGTAAGCAAAGTGTAAGGATGAGGGAAGGCCCCTTTTCTCTCAGATATCTGGAAAGGTCTGGGGAGCAAATTCTCCCAGATTGTGGGTAAACTGAGTGATGCCCGTCTCTTGCCATGGGCATGAGAATGACTGATTGTTTCCTATCAGGAAATCTGGATGGTGCCACAGCGGGGTGAGTGGAGTGGAGAAGGGAATGAGGTGAGTTCCCACTTTTTGTGAAGCTTATCCCACAGGTTAAGTGTAAACTGTATGGAGGGGTGCGAGTACACTGAGGCTGGCCTTTGATTTCTTGGGAGCCAGGGTAGCGAGTTCAAGTTGTGATTCGGAGTATGAGCCTTCTCCAGGTGGACCCATCTCTTAATCCCCGGAGCAGACTGTCAGGAAATGATATGGCTAAGGTTAACTGCATAATAATACCACTCAAATAGCGGCAATCCGCAGCCCCCTGACTGAGAGGCTTTAGCTAAACAGGACCTTTTAAGTCTCCACTTTTTCCCTTGCCAAATAAAATTGCCACAAATAGTTTGTAAATTAGCTAGATAGGTGCCTGGGATTGGTATGGGTAATGTCTGAAAAAGGTATAGGACTCTTGGCAAAACGTTCATCTATATTGCGTTAATTCTACAGAACCAGGATACAAAAAGCGAATCCCACTTTGACAGGTCCCTTTTTATTGAATCTAGAAGGGGAGTATAGTTAGCATATATTCTAGAGTATATTCTTTTGTGATCTGGATCCCCAAATAACGCACCGCCTTAGGGCGCCATTGAAAGTCGAACAAGGATTCGAGTATAGCTTTAGTAACATTGGAGACTTGAAGCGAAAGGGCTTCCGATTTAGTGTTATTAATTTTATAGTCTGATAAGAGACTGTATTCCTTTAAGTTCCTCAAGGAGATTTGGGAGCGAAATAAGGGGATTTGAGAGTGTTATTAATACGTCATCTGCAAAGAACGAGATTTTAAAATGACTGGGACCAATTCGTATCCCTGAAATGTCCGGGTTTCGTCTGATAGCGCAGCCAAAGGTTCTATGCTTAGGGCGTACAGCAGGGGAGATAAGGGGCATCCTTGTCTGGTACCAGTGCCTAAAGGGAAGGCCTGGGACTGAAGCCCATTAGTCAAAACCGAAGAGGAGGGGCGATGGTATAGGGCCTGGATGGCCGATAGGAAGGTCCCGTTTAAGCCGAAGTGACTTAGCGTGCTAAACATGAAAGGACAAGAGAGTCTGTCAAAAGCCTTTTTGGCATCTAATGCTAGGACAACAGATGGAATCTTATTCTGATTAACATGGTCAATAAA
>NW_027448000.1:0-18202 GCF_038048845.1 Mixophyes fleayi | reverse complement strand
TTTGTAATATTGCAGTACCAATGGACTTATACTGCTGGATTGGTTTTGCAAATTTGGTTATAATTATATTTTTTTTTTAAATTTTTAATTTTTTATTTTTTTTTACTTTTTTTTTATTTTTTAAAAACTTGGGAATAATGGGGAAATAACTATGCCCTTAGAAGCACAGAGCACAGGACACAGCACCACTGGACTGAACAGGACACGGCACAGGACCCAGCAGCACTACGGAACTCAGCAGGACAGAGCACAGGACACAGCACCACTGGACTGATACTGCAGGATGTGTGAACTTTGTAATATTGCAGTACCACTGGACTTTTACTGCTGAATGTGTGAACTTGGTAATATTGCAGTACCAATGGGCTTATACTGCAGGATTGGTTGTGCAAATTTTGTGGTAATTAAAAAAAATTAAATTAGTTTTTGGTATTTTTTTAAATAACTTTTTTTTATTTTTTTAAACACAGGGGAATATTGGGGAAATAACTATGCCCTTAGAAGCACAGAGCACAGGACACAGCACCACTGGACTGAACAGGACACAGCACAGGACCCAGCAGCACCACTGACCTCAGAAGGACAGAGCACAGCACACAGCACCACTGGACTGATACTGCAGAACACAGCACAGCACAGCACAGCACAGAACTAAACAGCACAGCACAGAACTAAACAGCACAGCACGAAATCTACCAGGACAGAGGACCACCTAACACACCCTCCCTCTACCCTGATCAATGCCCGAGTGAAGATGGCGGCGACTAGCGGGGAATTTATAGGATCCGAGTATCGCGAGATCCGACAACGGGATTATGAGTCAGAGCCTCAGTTTCAGATTAGAATTTGGCGCCAATACCTGGATCTGTCTCGGATCCGACTCGGATCGGCAACGTTCGGGTGGGCTCGGATTTCAGAAATCCGAGTGCGCTCATCTCTAATATATATATATATATATATATATATATATATGTTGTGCTATATAGAATAATTTAGAAGATCTCATGAGATTCAGTTCACCAATGGATTTGTAAACAAATTTGAATAAATTGGAAAGTTTCTATAGTTTGCAAATTGCATTTTCATCTTTGATATCACATAGAACTTTACAAATATTTTTATATCATTGATCAGTTGTATCACATAACATTCCCAATAGTATTAACAATCATCTTAATAAAAGAGATCATACTTACAATATATCTTTCAATGCAGGATAGTGTTTCTACAGCTGGTACACGACTGTGCACAACATGAGTGGTATTTAACAATTAACTTTTATTGTCTTGGGCCAATTAGCTAGAAATTATTTCTCCAGTTTGGCATGAACAGGTTATCAATATTACTATCCTTTTGGCCTGATTGCTCTATATTTATGACCTTTTCATAAGCTGGACATTTTCTGATAATTATCTAATCCTAATCCACAAGAATCTTTTTCAAATTTATCCTAAAATGTAAATTAGTCAAAAAGAAATATTCTCAGATATGCCTCCAGGTTCGGCACTACCATTAGGCAAACCAACATTTATTTATTTAGTGCCAGCCGATTCCTTAGCACTTTACAATTAGGAACTAACATTAATAAAACAATACTGGGTAATACAGACAGACAGAGAGGTAAGCGGGCCCTGCTCACAAGCTATCAATCTATTGGACAATGGGAGTTTGAAACACAAGGGCATGTGTTACATCATATTGCACATTGGACCAGCTAGAATGCAAATATAAAAATTATTGAGTGGGCTGTGTGATCAGTCACACAGTAATGTTGGTCAGAGGGTTGTTGTCTTGTGTTAGCTGTGTAGAGGGTGATAAATAGGGTAAGCTAGGGAGATTAAGATGCTCGTTGAGGAATATCATAAGCTTGCCTGAAGAGGTGGGTTTTCAGAGACCGCTTGAAGGTTTGAAGACTAGAGGAAAGTCTTATTGTGCAAGGGAGGGAATTCCACAAAGTAGGTGCAGCCTGAAAAAAGTCCAGTAACCAGGAATAGGAGGGTGTGATGAGAGTGGAAGATAGAAGCAGAAGTTGTATAGAATGGAGGTGTCGAGTTAGGAGATATTTTTAGGCAAGTGAGGAGATATGGGAAGCATGGTGGCTTAGTGGTTAGCACTTCTGCCTCACAGAATTGGGGTCATGAGTTTGATTTCCGACCATGGCCTTATTTGTGTGGAGTTTGTATGTTCTCCCCATGTTTGTGTGGGTTTTCTCCCACACTCCAAAAACATACTACTAAGTTAATTGTCAGTCTTCAAAATTTACCTTAGTTTGAGTGTGTATGTTAGGGAATTTAGACTGTAAGCTCCAGTGGGGGAGGGACTGAAGTGAGTGAGTTCTCTGTACAGCGCTGGGGAGTTAGTGGCACTATATAAATGATGATGATGAGATGTATGTCGCAGCAATTTTGTTGACGACTTTGTATGTTAATAGAAGAATTTTACATTGGATTCATTGAAAAATAGGCAACCAATGTAGAGACTGACAGAGTGGCACGAAAAGGAAAATCAATCTAGCTGCTGCATGCAAAATAGATTGTAAGGGTTCAAGTCTGATTTTGGGAAGACCAGTAAGGAGGAAATTGCAATAGTCGATGCGATAGATGATGAGTGCATGAATTAAGGTTTTTGCAATGTCTTGTGTGAGATATGTGCGTATTGTGGAAATGTTCTTTAGATGTATGTAACATGATTTAGATATAGAGTCAATATAGGGAACAAAGGACAGTTCTGAGTCAAGGATTACACCTAGACAGCAAGCTTGCGGGGTGGGATTTATGGTCATGTTATCAACAGAAATAGAAATGTCAGAGAGGATGCTTCTGTATTTGGGTGGGAATAATATTAATTCAGGTTTTGAAAGATTGAGTTTAAGTTGGCGAAAGGACACTGAAAGAGCGATTAGATAGGTAGGATGAGAACCAGGATTGCACAGTGCCTTCAAGACCTAGGGTTTGTAGCATTTGTATGAGGAGAGAGTGGTCAACAGTTTCAAATTCAGTAGAGAAATCCAGGAGCATTAGAAGAGAATAATGGTCTTCAGTTTTTGCTGTGATCAAATCATTGATAGCCTTTGTCAGGGCAGTCTCTGTGGAGTGTTGAGAGTGAAAGCCTGACTGAAGGGAATCCAGTAGGTTGTTTGCTGTAAGAAAGTGTGTGAGACGAGTGTAGGATATTCTCTAGAGAAACTTGGAGGGGCCTTTGGAGCTTAGCGATCGGGCGGTAATTAGAGAGAGAATGATTGGATCAGAATTTTGTTTTTTCAAAATAGGAGTATTCACAGCATGCTTGAATAGTGATGGAATAATACCAGTAGAGAGAGAGATTACAGATTTTAGTGAGAGGTGAAATGAGCACAGGAGACAGGGTCCTACCAATTTGTGAGGGAATGGGATCAAGAGAACAGGAGGTAATGTAGGAAGACGAGAAGAGAATAGAAACTTCCTCTTCATTTGTGAGATCAAATGAAGAGAGAGTGTCAGAGGGTGCTACAAAGGAATTAAGCTGACTGCTTGTCGGGGGAGATGATACCATTTCAAGTCTGATCTTATCTATTTTGTCCTTGAAATAGGAAGCAAGATCCTCGGCACTGATGGTAGTCGGAGGGTTTGGGGTGGGAGGGTTTGAGATTTAAATGTGTTAAAAATGTGTTTGGGGTTAGAAGCCTGAGCATAGATGAGAGATTGGAAGTATGTTTGTTTTGTAGTGTCCAGAGCATTTTGATAAGAGTGGTAGATAGCAGTATATGTGATGAAATCAGTAGAGGTACAACATTTACGCCAGTGATGTTCTGCTCTACTAGAGCTTTTGTAGAGTTTGTGTTACATTAGTGTGCCAAAGTTGGCAACAAAGTCTACAGGGAATATGTAGAGTCACTGGAGTCACTTGATCAAGGGCAGTTGCTAGGATTTGGTGAAAATGAGGCACTGCCCTATCAGGGGAGAATGTAGAATAATATGTGGTCCTGGAGAGCCAAGTAAATGGGAAATGAACAATAAAGTTTTAAATATACTGAAGTATCAAGGATCATGGCCCAACACAAAATATAGAGAAAATTATTCAGAGCAGTTATTGCCAGGACTGCAGGCTTTTCACTTCCTACTTGTAATACGCATTCATTACACCTGATACTTCTGTAGTAATCTCTTTTACATTTTATACCCAATTCATAATTCAAATTTATATTTATATAATTTAACATGTCTTTATTTAGCTTACTGTGTGCACTCATTTTTTGCAAGATGTTAGGACTATTAAACCCCCCACTTTTTTATACTTTTATGCTACAACAATAGTGTCTTCCAACACATTGGTTTTTTTTGCTGGTTAACGCTTTAAAACATCTGTGTTTACTTATATTGATTCATAAAAAAATGTAAGTAAAAGAAAACTTAAATATGACTCTCTTGTTGTTACAACTGTATTAGTTCTTGCTGTAATCTAAACATACATAATGACTTACTCTGTATTGCAGATTACAGTATATATATTATATATATATATATATATATATATATATATATATATATATATATAATACTTTCATATCAGATCGTAACTTGCATGTTTAAAACCACTTATTTATCCTGACATCCTCTCTCTTTTTTAAAGCTAAGAAAATTTGTAAATAAAATTAACTATAGAGGTCCATATAATGAAGAACTATTTTTTAATGAAAAAGGAGAATTGCCTGAAACACTAGAAATTGTGAATTGGGTATGTACAAGAAATGGCGATACAAGGATTCCATTACGGGTTTATGTGGGTAAATTTGATCCATCTTTTCCAGAAGATCAGCAGTTGAACATTTTACCTTGGAGAATAACATGGAAACATGGAAAGGTCAATTACACAATTATATAATAAGTATAGTATAACTACTAAAATAAAAAAGTAAAGACAATAATATATATCATCATCATCATCATCAACACCATTTATTTATATAGCGCCACTGATTCCGCAGCACTGTACAGAGAAACTCACTCACATCAGTCCCTGCCCCATTGGAGCTTACAGTCTAAATTCCCTAACATACACACACACAGACATATATATATATATATATATATATATATTATTGTTTTTACTTTATTATTTTAGTATATATATATATATATATATATATATATATATATATATATGTATGTATACATGTAAAAGAAGACGTTTGTATGCTTGTTTCTTTGCTTGTTTGTTTTTTGTTTGTAGGCGAATATCTTCGACACTCCTGCACCGATTCAGATTAAATCAAAGCAAAGATGTTCAGTTGGATCCCGGGCACATTTTAAGTGGTCATATATAAACATATATATATATATATATATATATATATATATATATATATATGTATATCGCGATTTAGACCAAACTGCGCTCAGTGTATATCACCAATAAAGTGCTTAAAAAGTGCTCTATTATAAAATACACATACAGTAGGCTGCTTCAAACGGCAACAAATTGCAGATGCAGATAACCTAGGTAAACATGAGAGAAGAAGCGCCAAACATAGTGTAAAACCATATGATTAAATGACATAAAATTGAGTGCTTGAATAGCCGCGTACCAAATAGATAAATAAATCAGGCTTATCTGGTTTAGAAAATCGATCAGATTCCAGATCCCTCTCAAATGGTTTATGGCAAATCCGTGGGTACACTAGAACTCAAAGAGAGAGCAACATAGTGCAATATGCCCATACAATATATATATATTTTTTATTACTGAACTTCCTAGCCAGCACAATAAAATTGGAGTCTACTCCGAAAGCCTGGTGTTCGCTGGAGCCCCTAGTGGTGGGGACAGATTTGGCCGCAGGCTGACAGAGGGTCGAGAATCGTATACCGGCTAAGGAGAACACAGGAGTGGAGTGATTGGCGGACAGCAGCGTGGGGTTCAGGCAGAGTAAACCAAGGTCAGAGGTCACAAGCACAGGTTCGGAATCCAGGGACAAGCGAAAGGTCAGGGGCACTGGCGGAGGAGCAGAATCCGGTATTTAGGCAAATGGTCAGGGTCAGAAGCGTAGGTTCAAGGTCCAGGAACAAGCGAGGGTCATACACAGGAAGTCAGTCACAGGTTTTAACACCAAGCAGAGAGAGCACAAGCAGGCAGCAGAACTGTGAACAGGACGCTATAACCGGCAGTGAGGCTCTGATCTCACTGCCTTAAATAGCACTAGGAGCCAATCAGGACAGAGGAGGGTAGGGCTGAGAATCAGCCTCAGGAGGCAGCTAATTAATTACTAGCTAGAACTAGCATAGGAAATAACATAACCAGGAAGCATGTATAAAAATAAAAGTGAACCAGTTTAAATCATATAGGAGCTCCCCCTGGTGTTGGAGGATGTCCCTACACCCTCCTACATCTATGTCACAAGGATAATAACAGAGCACAGAATCTAAAGCACACGCCCGGCTGCTAGTTCACGCCAGGATGTCGCATACAGCCGCGGCTCGTGACAGTACCCCCCCTTGAGGAGGGATCAAGGCACCCCGACATCCAGGCTTAGAAGGAAACTTCTTAAAAAATTCCCTAAGGAGTTTCTCAACATGGAGATGCTTCTGGGGTATCCAAGTTCGCTCTTCTGGGCCGTAACCCTTCCAATGGACTAGGAACTGGACCTGCCCTTGAACCTTCCTTGAGTCCAGAATTTTTTCAATGATGAACTCGCTGTCTCCATTAATAAGAAGAGGCCGAGGTCTTTTAGAGGAAGATTGACTGTTTTTGCTGGGAGCAACAGCTTTTTTCAGAAGAGAACAATGGAAAGTACAGGGAATTTTTAAAGGTGGTGGTAGTTTGAGTCGGAATGCCACTGGATTTACTTTCTTCTCAATCAAAAATGGCCCGATGAATCGGGGACCAAGTTTCTTGCAGGGTTGTCTCAATTTGATCTTCCGTGTGGACAACCATACACGATCTCTTGCTTTTAATACACATGGACCACGATGGCGATCAGCGAAGGCTTTAGACCTAAGAGAGGCTTGACACAGAGCGGAATGTACCTTCTTCCAAACTGACTTCAACCTGGCAGTGAAGGCAGGTGTTCCAGGATCACCAATGGTAATAGCAGAAGAGAGAGAGTTCGCTTTCGGGTGGAACCCAAGGTTGCAGAAGAACGGGGAGGTGGTAAGCATTGTTATAAGCAAACTCTGCCCAGGATAAGAGGGAGGACCAATTATCGTGAAACTTGGAAACGTATATGTGCAGAAATTGTTCTAAGGATTGATTGATTCTTTCCGTCTGACCATTTGACTGAGGGTGGTAAGCTGAGGACAAACTAACTTTGATTGAGGGAATTGCAGAAAGACCTCCAAAATAATGCAATGAATTGGGACCCTCGTTCCGAGACTATGTCTTCTGGAAGGCCATGGAGACGGAAGATATGAGTAATAAATAAGGTGGCCAAACTTCTGGCATCCGGCAATTTGAGCAAGGGTATAAAATGTGCCATCTTGCTGAATCGATCAACAACTACCCAAATGGTGTTATGACCCGAGGACAAAGGGAGGTCGACAACAAAGTCCATGGAAATATGGGTCCATGGCCTGTTTGGAGTTGGCAAGGGTAGAAGTTGACCCGGAGGACGGATTCTGGAAGACTTGTTCCTGGCACATTCTGGGCAGGCGCAAACATAGTTTTCTGCATTCGAAGACAAGGTGGGCCACCAAAGCCAGCGGGAAAGTATTTCTATGGTCCTCTCGATACCGGGATGACCTGCTGAGCGGTTGTTGTGGCATTCAATGAGGGCCGACTTTCTCATATGAACTAGGACAAACAATTTATCAGCAGGTGTCTGAGCTGGAGCAATTTTCTGGAAGTGGCGGAGTGTGGCCCCAAGATCCTGAGTTAGACCGACATGAATGGAGGTCAAGGGAATTATTGGTTGTGGGTCAGGGGGCTGAGCATGGGATGCCATAAACTCAGAGACAGAGAATCAGCCTAAGTATTTTTTGATCCTGGACGGTAAGTGATAAGGAAGTTGAATCGGGTGAAAAACAAAGCCCAGCGGGCCTGTCGAGGATTTAGAGTTTTGGCGGTCTGAATATACGGAAGGTTTTTATGGTCAGTGAAGATGGTAATAATGTGAGATGCTCCTTCTAACCAATGCCCATTCTTCGGGGGCCCACTTGATGGGCAACAACTCTCGATTCCCAACGTCGTAGTTAATTTCGGTAGATGAGAATTTCTTGGACAGATATGCACATGGGTGCAATTTTTTGCTTTGAGGGTCTCTCTGAGAGAGAATGGCGCCTCCTCCTACATGTGAGGCGTCTACTTCAACAATGAACGGAAGCTCAGGATCTGGATGCCTAAGAATGGGTGCACATGTGAAAGCGACTTTAAGGGCAGAAAAGCTCGCTAACGCCTCCGAAGACCAATTAGTTGGGTCGGCGCCCTTCCGGGTGAGGGCTGTAATAGGAGCCACCAAGGAAGAAAAGGAGCGTATAATCCTCCGGTAATAGTTGGCGAAGCCAAGGAACCTTTGGGTCGCCTTGAGGTTAGTAGGAAGAACCCAGTCTTGGATTGCTTGGACTTTACTGGGGTCCATGGAGAAGCCAGATGAAGAAATGATATAGCCTAAGTGTCACGGGCACTAGGAGTCTTTACCCAGGGATCACCAGGTGATAGGCTTACCAGAGCAGTATAGGTGGTAATATGGTACTCTGGTAGCAGGGTGATCACGGAACAGGAAATAGCAGATGATGAGATGCTCAGGAAAGTCTATGACTAGCAGCACTGGCAATATGGAGGTAGTAATACACGAGGAACTGTATGGACAAAGGACACGTGAAGGTAGTCAGTGGTCTGCGGTAGCAAGTTGTACCACTGCTATAGTGAGGAGGAATGTCCAACAGAAACGAGGAGGTGATGAGAGTCAGCGGTCTGCGGATAGCAAGTTGTACCGCTGTCTGAGTGAAGGAATAGAATCCAAGTGGAGGTATCCGGGGAGTCAGTGGTCTGCGTTAGCAAGTTGTACCACTGCTATGTGAGAGGATACTGGAACAGGTGAAACTGGAAACAGGGGTCAGTGGTCTGCCACTAGCAAGTTGTACCACTGAATATATATGTGTGGAGGTGCACGGGGAGAGACTGCAACACAAGATATACACGGGCACCTTGACTTTGATCCACAGTAATATGCACAATATAAATGTATAGATGACTGAACAACACTGCCAATATAGAAAGTCTCTTGAAGTAATCCAGCACGAGATAACACAGTCAATGATGGCAATAGACTCAGCGGATAGCACACTCCAGAGGAGAACCAACACAGTCCAGCAAGGTATGCAATACACAGCACAGTCAATGGGAAGTATGCATACCGTGGTTCAGGAGAAGGCAGTCAGACAGGAGTGCAGAGATACCTGAACGGCAGGAGGCCGGCAGGATGCAAAGTCCCTGGATGGGTGAAGCGGTGGTCTAGCAGGTGCAGCGCACAGGTAGGTAGACCAGCAGGGAACACAGGAAGGCGTGGAGAGCGGATCAGCAGTAGATGGATGAGTAGCGCTGAGGAGTAACAGCAGCGGGTCTCTGCGGGAACACGGAGGTAGCCAATAGCAACCAGCAGGTGCAGTAACGATGGGACACGGGAGAGCAGAGTTGAACTGGAACTGTTGATCACGGAGAATAGCGGGTAGCAATAGTGGCAGCAGACTCAAGGAAACACGGGAGAGTTGACAAGGACTGAAGACTGAAGCGCACAGAGGCAGCGGATAGGAATCAGCCAAACAGTCACGATGAAACACAGACGGGTTGCAGGTTGAAGACTGTAGTGCACGGAGGCAGCGGATAGGAATCAGCTAGCAGTCACGATGATGAAACACAGACGAGTTGCAGGTTGAAGACTGTAGTGCACGGAGGCAGCGGATAGGAATCAGCTAGCAGTCACGATGATGAAACACAGACGAGTTGCAGGTTGAAGACTGTAGTGCACGGAGGCAGCGGGTAGGAATCAGCTGGCAGTCACAATCATGAACAGGTGAGTGGATGTGAATGAAAGACTGTAGTGCACGGAGGCAGCGGATAGGCATCAGCTAACAGTCCCAATGATACATGGTAGAGTTGAAGTGGTTAGAAGACTGTAGTGCACGGAGGCAGCGGATAGGAATCAGCTCACAGTCACGATGATACAGTAGATGGTAGAAGTGGTATGGGAACCACAGTAGTAGAAGTGGTTTGGAAACCACAAAGGTAGAAGTGGTTTGGAAACCACAGGAATCAGCTGGACTGAATAAACGAGGAAACACAGGAACACCTTCAGAGACTCATGGCGAATGAGACTCCAAGATCAGGCAACGTGGTGTTGACCACAGGTGCTTAATATAGGGAGGTTGCCTGATCTGCCAATTAAGTTAAAGGAACATACACTGAAGGTTTAGAAAGGGCTGCGCATGCGCAGTCCCTCAGGATGGAGGACGGCCACGGTTCCTAAATGTCCGGGAAGAAGCACTCACAGTCCGGTGAGTGACAGTACCCCCCCTTTTAAAGGTGGGCACAGAACGCCTGGAACCGGGCTTGTCCGGATTTTTGGAATAAAACTTCTTCAGAAGGGCAGGAGCATTAAGATCTTCAGCTTTGATCCATGAACGCTCTTCAGGACCAAAGCCCTTCCAATGAACGAGGAAACGGAGGACTCCTCGCGAAATTTTTGCATCCAATACCTCAGTAATCTCGAAATCCTCCTCCTGATGAACTTGAACTGGCTGCGGTGCTGAGGGAGGAGTCGAGAAACGGTTGATGATGAGAGGTTTGAGCAAGGACACATGGAAGGCATTGGAAATCCGAAGATTCTTAGGAAGAAGAAGTTTAACACATACTGGATTGATAACTTGAATGATCCTATATGGACCAATAAAACGAGGGGCGAATTTCATGGATGGAACCTTCAAACGAATATTTTTGGTAGATAACTAGACACGATCTCCAATTTTTAGTGGTGGAATAGCCCGCCTCTTCTTATCTGCGAAAGACTTATATTTGTTAGATGTCTTCTTTAAACAGGTTTTGACCTGAGACCAGATATTTTTGAAGGTCTGACAAGCAATCTCCACAGCAGGAACTTGGGTGGGCGGGAGGGCAGGAAATTCCGGAAAAGACGGATGGTGACCGTAGACCACAAAGAATGGAGTTTTGGATGATGACTCATGGTACATGTTGTTATGGGCGAATTCAGCCCAAGGGAGCAATTCTACCCAGTTGTCTTGGTTGGCTGAAGAGAACATCCTAATAAAAGTCTCAAGATCTTGATTGACTCGTTCCGTTTGTCCGTTAGATTGCGGATGGTAAGAAGATGAGAGTGCTAATCGTATGCCCAAGGTTTTACAAAGGGCCCGCCAGAATCTGGAAACGAATTGTACTCCTCTATCTGACACAATCTCAGACGGACATCCATGGATGCGAAAGATTTCTTTAATGAAATGTTCAGCCAGAGTAGACGAGGAAGGTAAACCGGACAGAGGGACGAAATGGGCCATCTTCGAAAATCTGTCTACCACTACCCAAATAGTATTGTGATTCTTACTTGGTGGCAAATCAGTAACGAAATCCATACTAATATGGGTCCAAGGCTTGGACGGAATGGGTAGTGGTCGCAGCAACCCTGCTGGAGTTCTGCGGGAGGATTTGAATTGAGAACATAAATCACAGGAAGCAATAAACTCTTTGACGTCTCTCCTCATTGAAGGCCACCAGTAACTTCGAGAGAGAATCTCAAAGGTCTTGTGTTCACCGGCGTGTCCAGAAAAACGAGAGGCATGGAACCACGAAAGGATTTTCCTCCTCAGAGTAGGAGGCACGAGGGTCTTCCCAAATGGTAGCATTTTGGTGGATGAAGCAGCCAGAGAAATACATTTGGGGTCTAGAATAGCATGGTTGGGAACCTCTTCAACGTCAGAGGACGTCACAAAAGCTCGAGATAGAGCGTCAGCTTTCTTGTTCTTAGCGGCTGGTTTGAAGGTTATAATTAATTCAAAACGGGAAAAGAAAAGAGACCATCTTGCTTGATGAGGGTTCAAGCATTGGGCAGATTGCAAATATGACAAGTTCTTATGATCCGTGAAGATCGTCACCGGATGGCGAGCTCCTTCCAACAGGTATCTCCATTCCTCTAATGCAGCTTTGATGGCCAGCAACTCCTTGTCCCCGATAGTATAATTTCTCTCTGCGGGCAGAAGACCCCGAGAGTAGAAGGCACAAGGATGTAATTTTTGTTGCTCCGAGCGTTGGGAGAGAATGGCTCCTAAGCCCACATTAGAGGCATCTACTTCTAGGAAGAAGGGGAGTGTCACATCAGGCTGTCGAAGAATGGGAGCAGACGAGAAGGACTCTTTGAGAATTTGAAAGGCTTGGAGAGCCTCGGATGACCATTGCTTAGTATTAGCCCCTTTCCGAGTTAGGGCCACAATAGGAGATGCAATGGATGAAAAGTCTTGAATGAAGCGTCTATAGTAATTGGCAAAACCTAAAAAACGCTGGATGGCACGAAGAGTAGTTGGCTGAGGCCAATGTAGTACAGCATTTACTTTGTCTGGATCCATCTTCAGGCCAACTCCGGAAACTATATACCCCAAGAATGGAATCTGGGGTAACTCGAATGAACATTTTTCCAATTTACAGAATAATGAGTTTTTCCGTAGTCTGGAGAGGACCTCTGCCACATGTTGGTGATGAGAAGGCAGGTCCTGTGAGAAGATCAATATGTCGTCCAGGTAGACAACGACACATACATATAATAAGTCCCGAAAGATCTCATTGATGAAACCCTGGAAAACAGCGGGGGCATTACACAGCCCGAAGGGCATTACTAAATATTCGTAATGCCCATCTCTGGTGTTGAACGCGGTCTTCCATTCGTCACCGGAACGGATTCTAATTAAATTGTAGGCACCACGAAGATCCAACTTAGTAAATATCCGAGCTCCCTTGATGCGATCAAATAGCTCAGTGATCAGCGGAATGGGATACCGATTCTTGATAGTAATGGCGTTGAGTCCACGAAAATCTATACAAGGGCGTAATGATCCATCCTTCTTTTTGACGAAGAAGAACCCAGCTCCAGCGGGAGAGGTGGAAGGTCGAATGAACCCACGCTGGAGATTCTCCTGTATGTACTCAGATGTGGCTTGAGTTTCAGGTAACGAGAGAGGATAGACCCGACCCCTGGGAGGAGTCTTGCCAGGTAGAAGGTCGATCGGACAATCCCAAGAACGATGAGGAGGAAGACGTTCAGACTGAGCTTTATCAAACACATCGGCAAATGAAGCATACTGTGGAGGGAGTCCCGGGGAGGAAGATGAGATGGAAGATTGCTGTACTTTAAGAGGAATAACTTGAGAAAGACAACGATGGTGACATTCAGACCCCCAAGACGTAACTTGAGGGGTGCGCCAGTCAATCTGGGGAGAGTGACACTGAAGCCATGGAAGGCCTAAGACAATCGGACTTGTCGTAACTGGAAGAATTAAAAACGAAATTTCTTCATGGTGTAGTACACCAATCTGAAGGGTTACTGGAGACGTACTCTGGGTGATGAGACCATTGATGAGACGTGATCCATCTATAGCCGTCACAGTAATGGGTGTTTTTAAAGTGATCACTGGTAGGGACCATTGATTCACTAGTGATTTAGAAATGAAATTTCCTGCTGCTCCGGAATCAATCAATGCCTGTGACTCAAAGGATTTGGTAGCAAAGGAAATCGTAACATCAAAAGCGCAGACTTTAGATTTCATAGACAATGGAGAGGACTCCAGGGACCCTAACTTCACCTCTCCAGAACTAGTTAGGGCCTGGCATTTCCCGATCTCTTAGGGCAAGAGCTGAGCATATGCGTGGAATCAGCACAATAGATACAGAGTCTATTCTTTACTCTTCGTTTCCTCTCCTCTGAAGATAATTTGGAACGTCCTATCTCCATGGGAATCACAGAGGGTGGAGCTGGACGAAATTGAGGGTTTGAACGAAGAGGTGCTTTGACAGCCGTTGTTTTCTCAGACTCTCTTTCACGAAATCTCATATCTACACGATGGCAAAGAGAGATCAAATCTTCTAGTGACGAAGGAAGCTCTTGGGTAGTCAGTGCATCTTTAATTTTATCGGAGAGCCCCTGCCAGAAGGCGGCAACTAATGCTTCAGTGTTCCACTGAAGTTCAGAGGCTAAGATCCTAAATTGAATGACATACTGTCCTACTGTATGGGAGCCTTGTCGCAAACGAAGAATGCTGGAAGCAGCGGAGGTCACACGACCTGGTTCATCGAACACACTTCGGAACGTGGAAATGAATTTGGCACTATCTTGTAGAATTGGATCGTTTCTTTCCCACAGAGGGGAGGCCCAAGCCAGGGCTTGTCCAGAAAACAATGAGATAAGATAGGCCACTCTGGAACGATGGGTAGAAAAATTTTGAGGTTGGAGTTCAAAATGGACTGAACATTGGTTAAGGAAACCTCTACAAGTTTTGGGGTCCCCGTCATATTTTGACGGAGTAGGCAGGTGAAGCGTAGGAGCTGTAGACACCTGGGATGGCACTGGGGAAACGGAGGAAAGCACAGGAGCTTCAATATTAGCTGTAACAGTCTGTCCAGATGTTCCTTGGGAGGTTAGCGATTGGTAACATTGAAGTAACAGCTGTTGGCGAGCATCCTGTTGCTCCACACGGCTGACCAGATGCTGCAGCATCTCTTTAGCGGTAGGTTCCGTATCTGGGTCTGTCATGGCCTGATCTTAGTGTCACGGGCACTAGGAGTCTTTACCCAGGGATCACCAGGTGATAGGCTTACCAGAGCAGTATAGGTGGTAATATGGTACTCTGGTAGCAGGGTGATCACGGAACAGGAAATAGCAGATGATGAGATGCTCAGGAAAGTCTATGACTAGCAGCACTGGCAATATGGAGGTAGTAATACACGAGGAACTGTATGGACAAAGGACACGTGAAGGTAGTCAGTGGTCTGCGGTAGCAAGTTGTACCACTGCTATAGTGAGGAGGAATGTCCAACAGAAACGAGGAGGTGATGAGAGTCAGCGGTCTGCGGATAGCAAGTTGTACTGCTGTCTGAGTGAAGGAATAGAATCCAAGTGGAGGTATCCGGGGAGTCAGTGGTCTGCGTTAGCAAGTTGTACCACTGCTATGTGAGAGGATACTGGAACAGGTGAAACTGGAAACAGGGGTCAGTGGTCTGCCACTAGCAAGTTGTACCACTGAATATATATGTGTGGAGGTGCACGGGGAGAGACTGCAACACAAGATATACACGGGCACCTTGACTTTGATCCACAGTAATATGCACAATATAAATGTATAGATGACTGAACAACACTGCCAATATAGAAAGTCTCTTGAAGTAATCCAGCACGAGATAACACAGTCAATGATGGCAATAGACTCAGCGGATAGCACACTCCAGAGAAGAACCAACACAGTCCAGCAAGGTATGCAATACACAGCACAGTCAATGGGAAGTATGCATACCGTGGTTCAGGAGAAGGCAGTCAGACAGGAGTGCAGAGATACCTGAACGGCAGGAGGCCGGCAGGATGCAAAGTCCCTGGATGGGTGAAGCGGTGGTCTAGCAGGTGCAGCGCACAGGTAGGTAGACCAGCAGGGAACACAGGAAGGCGTGGAGAGCGGATCAGCAGTAGATGGATGAGTAGCGCTGAGGAGTAACAGCAGCGGGTCTCTGCGGGAACACGGAGGTAGCCAATAGCAACCAGCAGGTGCAGTAACGATGGGACACGGGAGAGCAGAGTTGAACTGGAACTGTTGATCACGGAGAATAGCGGGTAGCAATAGTGGCAGCAGACTCAAGGAAACACGGGAGAGTTGACAAGGACTGAAGACTGAAGCGCACAGAGGCAGCGGATAGGAATCAGCCAAACAGTCACGATGAAACACAGACGGGTTGCAGGTTGAAGACTGTAGTGCACGGAGGCAGCGGATAGGAATCAGCTAGCAGTCACGATGATGAAACACAGACGAGTTGCAGGTTGAAGACTGTAGTGCACGGAGGCAGCGGATAGGAATCAGCTAGCAGTCACGATGATGAAACACAGACGAGTTGCAGGTTGAAGACTGTAGTGCACGGAGGCAGCGGGTAGGAATCAGCTGGCAGTCACAATCATGAACAGGTGAGTGGATGTGAATGAAAGACTGTAGTGCACGGAGGCAGCGGATAGGCATCAGCTAACAGTCCCAATGATACATGGTAGAGTTGAAGTGGTTAGAAGACTGTAGTGCACGGAGGCAGCGGATAGGAATCAGCTCACAGTCACGATGATACAGTAGATGGTAGAAGTGGTATGGGAACCACAGTAGTAGAAGTGGTTTGGAAACCACAAAGGTAGAAGTGGTTTGGAAACCACAGGAATCAGCTGGACTGAATAAACGAGGAAACACAGGAACACCTTCAGAGACTCATGGCGAATGAGACTCCAAGATCAGGCAACGTGGTGTTGACCACAGGTGCTTAATATAGGGAGGTTGCCTGATCTGCCAATTAAGTTAAAGGAACATACACTGAAGGTTTAGAAAGGGCTGCGCATGCGCAGTCCCTCAGGATGGAGGACGGCCACGGTTCGGTGAGTGACAGTACCCCCCCTTTTAAAGGTGGGCACAGAACGCCTGGAACCGGGCTTGTCCGGATTTTTGGAATAAAACTTCTTCAGAAGGGCAGGAGCATTAAGATCTTCAGCTTTGATCCATGAACGCTCTTCAGGACCAAAGCCCTTCCAATGAACGAGGAAACGGAGGACTCCTCGCGAAATTTTTGCATCCAATACCTCAGTAATCTCGAAATCCTCCTCCTGATGAACTTGAACTGGCTGCGGTGCTGAGGGAGGAGTCGAGAAACGGTTGATGATGAGAGGTTTGAGCAAGGACACATGGAAGGCATTGGAAATCCGAAGATTCTTAGGAAGAAGAAGTTTAACACATACTGGATTGATAACTTGAATGATCCTATATGGACCAATAAAACGAGGGGCGAATTTCATGGATGGAACCTTCAAACGAATATTTTTGGTAGATAACTAGACACGATCTCCAATTTTTAGTGGTGGAATAGCCCGCCTCTTCTTATCTGCGAAAGACTTATATTTGTTAGATGTCTTCTTTAAACAGGTTTTGACCTGAGACCAGATATTTTTGAAGGTCTGACAAGCAATCTCCACAGCAGGAACTTGGGTGGGCGGGAGGGCAGGAAATTCCGGAAAAGACGGATGGTGACCGTAGACCACAAAGAATGGAGTTTTGGATGATGACTCATGGTACATGTTGTTATGGGCGAATTCAGCCCAAGGGAGCAATTCTACCCAGTTGTCTTGGTTGGCTGAAGAGAACATCCTAATAAAAGTCTCAAGATCTTGATTGACTCGTTCCGTTTGTCCGTTAGATTGCGGATGGTAAGAAGATGAGAGTGCTAATCGTATGCCCAAGGTTTTACAAAGGGCCCGCCAGAATCTGGAAACGAATTGTACTCCTCTATCTGACACAATCTCAGACGGACATCCATGGATGCAAAAGATTTCTTTAATGAAATGTTCAGCCAGAGTAGACGAGGAAGGTAAACCGGACAGAGGGACGAAATGGGCCATCTTCGAAAATCTGTCTACCACTACCCAAATAGTATTGTGATTCTTACTTGGTGGCAAATCAGTAACGAAATCCATACTAATATGGGTCCAAGGCTTGGACGGAATGGGTAGTGGTCGCAGCAACCCTGCTGGAGTTCTGCGGGAGGATTTGAATTGAGAACATAAATCACAGGAAGCAATAAACTCTTTGACGTCTCTCCTCATTGAAGGCCACCAGTAACTTCGAGAGAGAATCTCAAAGGTCTTGTGTTCACCGGCGTGTCCAGAAAAACGAGAGGCATGGAACCACGAAAGGATTTTCCTCCTCAGAGTAGGAGGCACGAGGGTCTTCCCAAATGGTAGCATTTTGGTGGATGAAGCAGCCAGAGAAATACATTTGGGGTCTAGAATAGCATGGTTGGGAACCTCTTCAACGTCAGAGGACGTCACAAAAGCTCGAGATAGAGCGTCAGCTTTCTTGTTCTTAGCGGCTGGTTTGAAGGTTATAATTAATTCAAAACGGGAAAAGAAAAGAGACCATCTTGCTTGACGAGGGTTCAAGCATTGGGCAGATTGCAAATATGACAAGTTCTTATGATCCGTGAAGATCGTCACCGGATGGCGAGCTCCTTC
>NW_027447999.1:0-18452 GCF_038048845.1 Mixophyes fleayi | reverse complement strand
CAACACAGAGCTGTAAATATCAAGGTACATCAGGTTAACATAAGAACAAAACATATCACCCAATCCAAACCTGCACAGAACCTTACGCATAAAACCATGAGAGACACGATCAAAGGCCTTCTCCTGATCAAGACTGACCAGGGCCACATGTGCATGGCGGTCTTTGATATAATGAACCGTGTCCCTCAGCAGCGCAAGGCTGTCTGCAATCCTTCTACCAGGAATGCCACAAGTCTGATCAGGATGAACAATTCGCCCAATGACAACCTTTAGCCTGTTGGCTAGTACCTTGGCCAAAATCTTGTAGTCCACGTTCAGGAGGGAGATGGGCCTCCAATTTTTGAGGTCACATCTCTCTCCCTTGCGCTTGTACAAAATCGTGATCAAGCCCTCTCTCAGAGTAGGAGGCATCCTGCCCTCCACCACCATCTCCTCATACAGCTCTAGCAGGTCCGGGCCAATGAGGTCCCACAGCGCTACATAGAGCTCGGCTGGGAGGCCATCACTGCCCGGGGTCCTGCCCGGCCTAAAGGATTTAGCGGCAGAGTGCAGCTCCCCCAAGGTGAGGGGGGCATCCATAGCTGCCCTACCTGTAGGATCAATAGGGTTAGTGATACCTGACAGGAAAGATTCAGCTGCGTCGTCGTCTGTAGTCTTAGGGGAGTAGAGTTTGCCGTAGTAGTCTGAGACGACTCCCATGACGCCCTCCTTCCCCCTCCTGGGGGTGCCAGACTCGTCCCGCAGCTCAGTCAGGGGCGTGTGGCCGGAGTGGAGTTTTCTGAAAAAGAAAGAATTACATTTCTCACCCTTCTCCAGATTCTCCACCTTGGAACGGAAGATGATGCGATTGGCCTCTTCCTCGAAGTGCCTTTTCAGGCCCCCTTTGGCCTCAGCCAGATCATCCTTCACATCCCAGCCGCAGAGTTGGAGATCCAGCAGGGACTGCAGCTGACGCTGAAGTCTCCTGAAGTTTCTCTTCCTCTCGCACGCCTGTTGGCGGCCTTTAGCCTGAAAGAAACTGCGAAACTTGCCCTTGACATACTCCCACCAGTTAGACATACAGTCAAAATACATTTTGTCATTTTTCCACATTACATAGGCATCCCTCAGCTCAACCATCACCTCTTCCTTTCCCAGCAGAGCGCAGTTCAGCTTCCAAGAGCCAGGGCCGGGAGGGAACCCGTGACCCAGAACACCTTCAAAGAGAATGGCCCTATGATCAGAGAAAAAGCAGGGAACCATGACATGCCTGTTTTGTCTTACCGCTCTCGATGTAAACACAAAGTCAATCCGGGAACGCACTGAGCCATCGGGGCGGCTCCAAGTATAATTCACAGAGCCGGCCCCCATAGATCCCACTGCATCCCGCAGGGATGCTTCGGCTACCATCTCCTGCAACAACCTGGAAGAAACATCAAGTTTAGCATTAGTACAAGAACTCCTACCATCTTCCTCTATAGGACAGTTAAAGTCCCCAGCCATCACTACCGCCCTGGTGGTTGCGAGCTGGGCCCGCAGGGTCTGGAAAAGCTCCAAACGCTCATTCTTACCCGGGGATGCATACACACAGATAAGCCTGATAGGCTCACCCGCCCAGGAGCCATCTACGATAAGCAATCTGCCGCAGACAAACTCCTGAACGGAATCTAATGTGAAGAGGCTTCCCCTGATAAGAATGGCGACCCCTGCAGACTTACAGTCACTCCCCCCAGACCAATAGGAGGGCCCGTGAGACCACTGCCTCCCCAGATGCCTGTAGGAACTAGAGAAAGGGAGAGAACATTCCTGCAACATGTAAACATCACATTTCTGACTGTCAAGAAAGGTAAACACAGACTGACGTCTAATCTTATCCTTCACACTCCTCACATTAATGGTAAAAAGAGAAAAGTTAGCCATTAGTTGGGAGAAAAAAAAGAGTTAGCCCAGTCAATACATCAGTTACCCTCCTTGTCCGGTGGGACTTGGTCCGGTCTGCCCGTGTCCCCTTCGGGTGGGAGCAGACCTTTCTCCTCTAGCTGGTCGAATAGGCAGATTTGGGGCAGTTGCAGGAATTCTTCCTCCTCCTGCTCAGAATCCAGCAACTCATCCACCATCTCTACCAGGGCCCCCTCTGACGGGAGAGGGTCCTCTTCCAGTTCGATTGCCTTTTTCTTGGAAGGGTCAGAGTCGCCTGCTGGGCTGTCCAGCTCTTTCCGCTTCCTCCTTTGTTTGTTCTCATCACCTGCAGACACAAGAGGGAGGAGGGGGGGGAAATCCTCCAGGGAAAGGGGGGGAGCTGCAGTAGCGGTGGAGGGGGTTAGTGCTACTGCAGGGGGAGGGGGTGTTGTGACAGCGGGGAGGGAGGGGGGGGCTGTCACAACAGGGGTGGGAGATATCTTACCAGCTCTTGGCTGCGGTGTGGGCTTCTGTTGCTTCCTCTGGGCTGGCTTGGGCTGCAGGGTAGGGGCAGGTCCGCTTTCCGGCAGTCCAATCCCGGCAGCTGCAGCGTAGGATCTGGCCCTCTGGGGGCAGTCCCTGTAGATGTGGCTGGCCAGGCCGCAGAGGTTGCAGGACAATTTTCTTGGGCAATCCTTGGACTCGTGCCCCGCCACCTTGCAGTTCCTGCAGGCTGAGACCTTGCAGCTTCTTGCCATGTGGTCAGCTTCCCCGCATTTTCTGCAGTTCCTCGGCTGATCGGCATAGTGAAGAAGGCCGGCAGAGCCGCCCAGGGCGAAGCTTGATGGCAGGTGTTGGAGTCCGTCAGTTGCCGTGCTGTCTTTCCTCAGTCTGATGATAATGGACCACTTGCCTGTCCAGAAGCCGTTGACATCCAGGATCTTGGAGGGGTCCTTGACCACGGAGCAGAAGCGGCTCAGGAAGGTAGCGATGTCCTTACCAGGGGTGTGAGGATTTCTCATGGAGACCGTTACTCTTCTCTCCTCTCTCTGGATGGGGCAGTTCCCCACGAAGCGGGAGAAGGGAGACTCCGGTCTCGCAGTCTTCACTGCCTCCCAGTACCTCTTGCAGATGGCAATGGAGGCGAAGGTGATGTACCATATCCCTTTCAGGTAATTCTGCACGCTGAGGGTTTCAGCCTTGGAGAAGCCCTGGTCCAGGATCATCTTCTTGCCGAAGGTCTCGGCCGTCATGTCTGGGACCCTTCCTTCCACTTCCTTCAGCTTCAGGACCACGGTCTGCCTCATCCAGGGTTCCAGAGTGGGGGTCTTCTGGGGGTTGTCCTGGCTGGGCTGGCCTTGTCCGGTAGCAGGAGGGGCGGTGGAGGCAGAGGTTCCGGCCACGGGGGGAGGCTTCGGGGCGGTGGTCTTTCCTCCCTTCTTCCCAGGGGCAGGAGCAGGGGTGGAGGCAGGAGCTGGGGTAGCTGAGGCCATCGTCCTGGCTCTTCCTGGGGTAGAGAGGCTGGTCGTCCGGGGTGGAGGGAGCAGTGCAGATGTCCTCCCGCTGGGTAGAGAGGAGCAGGGGCTTCCGCTGAAGAGGAGGCGCTTCTTCCAGTGGAGCAGGGCCCGAGGAGAGGAGGGCTTCTTCAGCCGGAGGTGCTCCCGGCGTCTTCTTCCCGGCAGGCAGGGGGGGTCGGCAGCGCTTCTTCCCCGGGGTCGGTCTTCTTGCTCCTGGCCGGCTTTGATCGGGTAACACAAGTCTCAAACAGTTCCTCACCAGGGTTAGAGTGTGCTATCGGATGAGCCACACTCAGGTATGTCCTCTGGGTTTTGGGCAGGAGAGAGACAAGTGCACCATGCAGCAGAGTCTACATCAGCCCCTCACCAATGTTAGAGTGCGCTATCGGATGAGCCACACTCAGCATAACCTCCACCGGGTAGTTGGTAAGCTGATAAGAACAGATACTACACTTGATCTTAGCCAAAAGGCCGAGAAGCGATAACCTGAAAAGGGACCCAGGAAAGCGCCCGCTTCTCAGGCTAGGCCTGACAACTGTAGGAGACAGCCACGCCACACGCCGTATACTTTCTTCAGCGGCGGCCCACAACACTCCATTGCTGCACATTCTAGGCCCGACTAGCCTGAAAAGCCTGACACCTTCACTGGGACCCTCTTTACACCTCTCTGTCTGCAAAGGCACGCACATGAGCCGAGGACTTTTCAAACGAGATGCCTGCAAAATTTGCATTAACTCCTCCCCTTGACCATAAGTGCAACGACGCCCGCTGATTAGTCGGCCTGCCGTTCCGTCCTCGTCTCCCCAGGCAATTAATCACACTGTCTGCCCAGCTTCTTTCGGAATATTCACAGCATGTCACAGAAACAGCACTTCAAGGTGCATCACAATTGTTTCTCGGGCCACCGGCAAGTAAATAGAAAAGGAAGCTGCATGCTGCAACAGCAGCAGGGTTCTAAAAGGTGTGTGTCATAATCCTCACTTGCCTTTATTATGTCACTGGGTCCACAAGAGGGAGACACACTACGTCAGATTAATAGTTTCATTCATTCGGAGATCCAATTGAATTTGCAAATCACAAGTTGCTCCATTAAAGGAATAATTGGATCAATTCAGTAATCCTTTTGGACAAAGAAAAGGGTCTTCTTATCTGCAAATGCTTGTTTGCTAAAAGAGATAAGAAACAAAACAACAAAAAGACACAATAAATTGACACGAAATAAGACACAGGAGACAAAAATCTGTTCTTATGTTTTTTTGTTGCTGAAAAGAGACATGATTCTATTTTTTGATAACTGGATAAGAGAAGTGCACCGGTCCTGGAAGTACTGCAATACCAGGTCAATGCGTGGAGTGGACAGAGCAAGCTCTTCTTCCATCTCCCTGTTCTAAAAATCCATTTAATATATGGCCCCCAGATAGGGGGCGTATCAGATATTAAACTGATAAGAACAGATACTACACTTGATCTTAGCCAAAAGGCCGAGAAGCGATAACCTGAAAAGGGACCCAGGAAAGCGCCCGCTTCTCAGGCTAGGCCTGACAACTGTAGGAGACAGCCACGCCACACGCCGTATACTTTCTTCAGCGGCGGCCCACAACACTCCATTGCTGCACATTCTAGGCCCGACTAGCCTGAAAAGCCTGACACCTTCACTGGGACCCTCTTTACACCTCTCTGTCTGCAAAGGCACGCACATGAGCCGAGGACTTTTCAAACGAGATGCCTGCAAAATTTGCATTAACTCCTCCCCTTGACCATAAGTGCAACGACGCCCGCTGATTAGTCGGCCTGCCGTTCCGTCCTCGTCTCCCCAGGCAATTAATCACACTGTCTGCCCAGCTTCTTTCGGAATATTCACAGCATGTCACAGAAACAGCACTTCAAGGTGCATCACAATTGTTTCTCGGGCCACCGGCAAGTAAATAGAAAAGGAAGCTGCATGCTGCAACAGCAGCAGGGTTCTAAAAGGTGTGTGTCATAATCCTCACTTGCCTTTATTATGTCACTGGGTCCACAAGAGGGAGACACACTACGTCAGATTAATAGTTTCATTCATTCGGAGATCCAATTGAATTTGCAAATCACAAGTTGCTCCATTAAAGGAATAATTGGATCAATTCAGTAATCCTTTTGGACAAAGAAAAGGGTCTTCTTATCTGCAAATGCTTGTTTGCTAAAAGAGATAAGAAACAAAACAACAAAAAGACACAATAAATTGACACGAAATAAGACACAGGAGACAAAAATCTGTTCTTATGTTTTTTTGTTGCTGAAAAGAGACATGATTCTATTTTTTGATAACTGGATAAGAGAAGTGCACCGGTCCTGGAAGTACTGCAATACCAGGTCAATGCGTGGAGTGGACAGAGCAAGCTCTTCTTCCATCTCCCTGTTCTAAAAATCCATTTAATATATGGCCCCCAGATAGGGGGCGTATCAGATATTAAACTGATAAGAACAGATACTACACTTGATCTTAGCCAAAAGGCCGAGAAGCGATAACCTGAAAAGGGACCCAGGAAAGCGCCCGCTTCTCAGGCTAGGCCTGACAACTGTAGGAGACAGCCACGCCACACGCCGTATACTTTCTTCAGCGGCGGCCCACAACACTCCATTGCTGCACATTCTAGGCCCGACTAGCCTGAAAAGCCTGACACCTTCACTGGGACCCTCTTTACACCTCTCTGTCTGCAAAGGCACGCACATGAGCCGAGGACTTTTCAAACGAGATGCCTGCAAAATTTGCATTAACTCCTCCCCTTGACCATAAGTGCAACGACGCCCGCTGATTAGTCGGCCTGCCGTTCCGTCCTCGTCTCCCCAGGCAATTAATCACACTGTCTGCCCAGCTTCTTTCGGAATATTCACAGCATGTCACAGAAACAGCACTTCAAGGTGCATCACAATTGTTTCTCGGGCCACCGGCAAGTAAATAGAAAAGGAAGCTGCATGCTGCAACAGCAGCAGGGTTCTAAAAGGTGTGTGTCATAATCCTCACTTGCCTTTATTATGTCACTGGGTCCACAAGAGGGAGACACACTACGTCAGATTAATAGTTTCATTCATTCGGAGATCCAATTGAATTTGCAAATCACAAGTTGCTCCATTAAAGGAATAATTGGATCAATTCAGTAATCCTTTTGGACAAAGAAAAGGGTCTTCTTATCTGCAAATGCTTGTTTGCTAAAAGAGATAAGAAACAAAACAACAAAAAGACACAATAAATTGACACGAAATAAGACACAGGAGACAAAAATCTGTTCTTATGTTTTTTTGTTGCTGAAAAGAGACATGATTCTATTTTTTGATAACTGGATAAGAGAAGTGCACCGGTCCTGGAAGTACTGCAATACCAGGTCAATGCGTGGAGTGGACAGAGCAAGCTCTTCTTCCATCTCCCTGTTCTAAAAATCCATTTAATATATGGCCCCCAGATAGGGGGCGTATCAGATATTAAACTGATAAGAACAGATACTACACTTGATCTTAGCCAAAAGGCCGAGAAGCGATAACCTGAAAAGGGACCCAGGAAAGCGCCCGCTTCTCAGGCTAGGCCTGACAACTGTAGGAGACAGCCACGCCACACGCCGTATACTTTCTTCAGCGGCGGCCCACAACACTCCATTGCTGCACATTCTAGGCCCGACTAGCCTGAAAAGCCTGACACCTTCACTGGGACCCTCTTTACACCTCTCTGTCTGCAAAGGCACGCACATGAGCCGAGGACTTTTCAAACGAGATGCCTGCAAAATTTGCATTAACTCCTCCCCTTGACCATAAGTGCAACGACGCCCGCTGATTAGTCGGCCTGCCGTTCCGTCCTCGTCTCCCCAGGCAATTAATCACACTGTCTGCCCAGCTTCTTTCGGAATATTCACAGCATGTCACAGAAACAGCACTTCAAGGTGCATCACAATTGTTTCTCGGGCCACCGGCAAGTAAATAGAAAAGGAAGCTGCATGCTGCAACAGCAGCAGGGTTCTAAAAGGTGTGTGTCATAATCCTCACTTGCCTTTATTATGTCACTGGGTCCACAAGAGGGAGACACACTACGTCAGATTAATAGTTTCATTCATTCGGAGATCCAATTGAATTTGCAAATCACAAGTTGCTCCATTAAAGGAATAATTGGATCAATTCAGTAATCCTTTTGGACAAAGAAAAGGGTCTTCTTATCTGCAAATGCTTGTTTGCTAAAAGAGATAAGAAACAAAACAACAAAAAGACACAATAAATTGACACGAAATAAGACACAGGAGACAAAAATCTGTTCTTATGTTTTTTTGTTGCTGAAAAGAGACATGATTCTATTTTTTGATAACTGGATAAGAGAAGTGCACCGGTCCTGGAAGTACTGCAATACCAGGTCAATGCGTGGAGTGGACAGAGCAAGCTCTTCTTCCATCTCCCTGTTCTAAAAATCCATTTAATATATGGCCCCCAGATAGGGGGCGTATCAGATATTAAACTGATAAGAACAGATACTACACTTGATCTTAGCCAAAAGGCCGAGAAGCGATAACCTGAAAAGGGACCCAGGAAAGCGCCCGCTTCTCAGGCTAGGCCTGACAGCCTGACAACTGTAGGAGACAGCCACGCCACACGCCGTATACTTTCTTCAGCGGCGGCCCACAACACTCCATTGCTGCACATTCTAGGCCCGACTAGCCTGAAAAGCCTGACACCTTCACTGGGACCCTCTTTACACCTCTCTGTCTGCAAAGGCACGCACATGAGCCGAGGACTTTTCAAACGAGATGCCTGCAAAATTTGCATTAACTCCTCCCCTTGACCATAAGTGCAACGACGCCCGCTGATTAGTCGGCCTGCCGTTCCGTCCTCGTCTCCCCAGGCAATTAATCACACTGTCTGCCCAGCTTCTTTCGGAATATTCACAGCATGTCACAGAAACAGCACTTCAAGGTGCATCACAATTGTTTCTCGGGCCACCGGCAAGTAAATAGAAAAGGAAGCTGCATGCTGCAACAGCAGCAGGGTTCTAAAAGGTGTGTGTCATAATCCTCACTTGCCTTTATTATGTCACTGGGTCCACAAGAGGGAGACACACTACGTCAGATTAATAGTTTCATTCATTCGGAGATCCAATTGAATTTGCAAATCACAAGTTGCTCCATTAAAGGAATAATTGGATCAATTCAGTAATCCTTTTGGACAAAGAAAAGGGTCTTCTTATCTGCAAATGCTTGTTTGCTAAAAGAGATAAGAAACAAAACAACAAAAAGACACAATAAATTGACACGAAATAAGACACAGGAGACAAAAATCTGTTCTTATGTTTTTTTGTTGCTGAAAAGAGACATGATTCTATTTTTTGATAACTGGATAAGAGAAGTGCACCGGTCCTGGAAGTACTGCAATACCAGGTCAATGCGTGGAGTGGACAGAGCAAGCTCTTCTTCCATCTCCCTGTTCTAAAAATCCATTTAATATATGGCCCCCAGATAGGGGGCGTATCAGATATTAAACTGATAAGAACAGATACTACACTTGATCTTAGCCAAAAGGCCGAGAAGCGATAACCTGAAAAGGGACCCAGGAAAGCGCCCGCTTCTCAGGCTAGGCCTGACAACTGTAGGAGACAGCCACGCCACACGCCGTATACTTTCTTCAGCGGCGGCCCACAACACTCCATTGCTGCACATTCTAGGCCCGACTAGCCTGAAAAGCCTGACACCTTCACTGGGACCCTCTTTACACCTCTCTGTCTGCAAAGGCACGCACATGAGCCGAGGACTTTTCAAACGAGATGCCTGCAAAATTTGCATTAACTCCTCCCCTTGACCATAAGTGCAACGACGCCCGCTGATTAGTCGGCCTGCCGTTCCGTCCTCGTCTCCCCAGGCAATTAATCACACTGTCTGCCCAGCTTCTTTCGGAATATTCACAGCATGTCACAGAAACAGCACTTCAAGGTGCATCACAATTGTTTCTCGGGCCACCGGCAAGTAAATAGAAAAGGAAGCTGCATGCTGCAACAGCAGCAGGGTTCTAAAAGGTGTGTGTCATAATCCTCACTTGCCTTTATTATGTCACTGGGTCCACAAGAGGGAGACACACTACGTCAGATTAATAGTTTCATTCATTCGGAGATCCAATTGAATTTGCAAATCACAAGTTGCTCCATTAAAGGAATAATTGGATCAATTCAGTAATCCTTTTGGACAAAGAAAAGGGTCTTCTTATCTGCAAATGCTTGTTTGCTAAAAGAGATAAGAAACAAAACAACAAAAAGACACAATAAATTGACACGAAATAAGACACAGGAGACAAAAATCTGTTCTTATGTTTTTTTGTTGCTGAAAAGAGACATGATTCTATTTTTTGATAACTGGATAAGAGAAGTGCACCGGTCCTGGAAGTACTGCAATACCAGGTCAATGCGTGGAGTGGACAGAGCAAGCTCTTCTTCCATCTCCCTGTTCTAAAAATCCATTTAATATATGGCCCCCAGATAGGGGGCGTATCAGATATTAAACTGATAAGAACAGATACTACACTTGATCTTAGCCAAAAGGCCGAGAAGCGATAACCTGAAAAGGGACCCAGGAAAGCGCCCGCTTCTCAGGCTAGGCCTGACAACTGTAGGAGACAGCCACGCCACACGCCGTATACTTTCTTCAGCGGCGGCCCACAACACTCCATTGCTGCACATTCTAGGCCCGACTAGCCTGAAAAGCCTGACACCTTCACTGGGACCCTCTTTACACCTCTCTGTCTGCAAAGGCACGCACATGAGCCGAGGACTTTTCAAACGAGATGCCTGCAAAATTTGCATTAACTCCTCCCCTTGACCATAAGTGCAACGACGCCCGCTGATTAGTCGGCCTGCCGTTCCGTCCTCGTCTCCCCAGGCAATTAATCACACTGTCTGCCCAGCTTCTTTCGGAATATTCACAGCATGTCACAGAAACAGCACTTCAAGGTGCATCACAATTGTTTCTCGGGCCACCGGCAAGTAAATAGAAAAGGAAGCTGCATGCTGCAACAGCAGCAGGGTTCTAAAAGGTGTGTGTCATAATCCTCACTTGCCTTTATTATGTCACTGGGTCCACAAGAGGGAGACACACTACGTCAGATTAATAGTTTCATTCATTCGGAGATCCAATTGAATTTGCAAATCACAAGTTGCTCCATTAAAGGAATAATTGGATCAATTCAGTAATCCTTTTGGACAAAGAAAAGGGTCTTCTTATCTGCAAATGCTTGTTTGCTAAAAGAGATAAGAAACAAAACAACAAAAAGACACAATAAATTGACACGAAATAAGACACAGGAGACAAAAATCTGTTCTTATGTTTTTTTGTTGCTGAAAAGAGACATGATTCTATTTTTTGATAACTGGATAAGAGAAGTGCACCGGTCCTGGAAGTACTGCAATACCAGGTCAATGCGTGGAGTGGACAGAGCAAGCTCTTCTTCCATCTCCCTGTTCTAAAAATCCATTTAATATATGGCCCCCAGATAGGGGGCGTATCAGATATTAAACTGATAAGAACAGATTTTTTTTTTTTTTTTTTTTTTTTTTTTTTTTTTTTTTTTTTTTTTTTTTTTTTTTTTTTTTATTTAAAGCCTTGAGCTCGTCCCTTGTGCACGAAAAAAATGAGTAAATACCCAAAAAACATGCACAAGAGTTTTCGGTGCGTGGTCCTCCCTCCGGAGAGGAAGGACCCTGGTCCTCGACCCCCAGAACCAAAAAGGTCACTTAGGGGCCGGGGTCGTCTGACTCCCTTCGCCGCAAAGCTAGGGGAGCCTCTTAGCCCCTGGGATCCGCCGAAGCTTCACCCAGTGCTCGGTGTGCCGATTGGGTACGGCCCCAGCCGGGTGGCTGGGCGGGGTTGGACCCTCGTCGCCGCGAAGCTAGGAGGGCCCCATTAGTCCCTGGGATCTGCCGGAGCTTCACCCAGGACTCAAGCCGAGTGGGTACGGCCCCAGCCGGGTGGCTGGGCAGGGTTGGACCCTCGTCGCCGCAAAGCTAGGAGGGCCCCATTAGTCCCTGGGATCTGCCGGAGCTTCACCCAGGACTCAAGCCGAGTGGGTACGGCCCCAGCCGGGTGGCTGGGCTAGTATGGGCCCCCTTGGCCTGCCACACTAGGGGACCCATTTTGCCCCTGAGATCCGCCGGAGCTTCACCCTGGGCCGGGTATAAAAATTTTCTTGCCCAGCCAAAAAGGTCCGGGCAAAGAATATAGCATTGCTTAGGAGAAAGAGGTCAAAAGTGCGTGGGTGCCAACAGAATCACGTTGTATCTATATTAAGGTCTCTTGACCCGTGATTTATGGCCCCCCGGGTTTCCAGTCCGGATGCACATTTGTCCCAGCCTTTCAAAGCTGCATTCCAGCCCTCTAGTTAAAGAGGCAAGTGCTGATCTGCCACAACTGCACTTGATCTTAGCCAAAAGGCCGAGAAGCGATAACCTGAAAAGGGACCCAGGAAAGCGCCCGCTTCTCAGGCTAGGCCTGACAACTGTAGGAGACAGCCACGCCACACGCCGTATACTTTCTTCAGCGGCGGCCCACAACACTCCATTGCTGCACATTCTAGGCCCGACTAGCCTGAAAAGCCTGACACCTTCACTGGGACCCTCTTTACACCTCTCTGTCTGCAAAGGCACGCACATGAGCCGAGGACTTTTCAAACGAGATGCCTGCAAAATTTGCATTAACTCCTCCCCTTGACCATAAGTGCAACGACGCCCGCTGATTAGTCGGCCTGCCGTTCCGTCCTCGTCTCCCCAGGCAATTAATCACACTGTCTGCCCAGCTTCTTTCGGAATATTCACAGCATGTCACAGAAACAGCACTTCAAGGTGCATCACAATTGTTTCTCGGGCCACCGGCAAGTAAATAGAAAAGGAAGCTGCATGCTGCAACAGCAGCAGGGTTCTAAAAGGTGTGTGTCATAATCCTCACTTGCCTTTATTATGTCACTGGGTCCACAAGAGGGAGACACACTACGTCAGATTAATAGTTTCATTCATTCGGAGATCCAATTGAATTTGCAAATCACAAGTTGCTCCATTAAAGGAATAATTGGATCAATTCAGTAATCCTTTTGGACAAAGAAAAGGGTCTTCTTATCTGCAAATGCTTGTTTGCTAAAAGAGATAAGAAACAAAACAACAAAAAGACACAATAAATTGACACGAAATAAGACACAGGAGACAAAAATCTGTTCTTATGTTTTTTTGTTGCTGAAAAGAGACATGATTCTATTTTTTGATAACTGGATAAGAGAAGTGCACCGGTCCTGGAAGTACTGCAATACCAGGTCAATGCGTGGAGTGGACAGAGCAAGCTCTTCTTCCATCTCCCTGTTCTAAAAATCCATTTAATATATGGCCCCCAGATAGGGGGCGTATCAGATATTAAACTGATAAGAACAGATACTACACTTGATCTTAGCCAAAAGGCCGAGAAGCGATAACCTGAAAAGGGACCCAGGAAAGCGCCCGCTTCTCAGGCTAGGCCTGACAACTGTAGGAGACAGCCACGCCACACGCCGTATACTTTCTTCAGCGGCGGCCCACAACACTCCATTGCTGCACATTCTAGGCCCGACTAGCCTGAAAAGCCTGACACCTTCACTGGGACCCTCTTTACACCTCTCTGTCTGCAAAGGCACGCACATGAGCCGAGGACTTTTCAAACGAGATGCCTGCAAAATTTGCATTAACTCCTCCCCTTGACCATAAGTGCAACGACGCCCGCTGATTAGTCGGCCTGCCGTTCCGTCCTCGTCTCCCCAGGCAATTAATCACACTGTCTGCCCAGCTTCTTTCGGAATATTCACAGCATGTCACAGAAACAGCACTTCAAGGTGCATCACAATTGTTTCTCGGGCCACCGGCAAGTAAATAGAAAAGGAAGCTGCATGCTGCAACAGCAGCAGGGTTCTAAAAGGTGTGTGTCATAATCCTCACTTGCCTTTATTATGTCACTGGGTCCACAAGAGGGAGACACACTACGTCAGATTAATAGTTTCATTCATTCGGAGATCCAATTGAATTTGCAAATCACAAGTTGCTCCATTAAAGGAATAATTGGATCAATTCAGTAATCCTTTTGGACAAAGAAAAGGGTCTTCTTATCTGCAAATGCTTGTTTGCTAAAAGAGATAAGAAACAAAACAACAAAAAGACACAATAAATTGACACGAAATAAGACACAGGAGACAAAAATCTGTTCTTATGTTTTTTTGTTGCTGAAAAGAGACATGATTCTATTTTTTGATAACTGGATAAGAGAAGTGCACCGGTCCTGGAAGTACTGCAATACCAGGTCAATGCGTGGAGTGGACAGAGCAAGCTCTTCTTCCATCTCCCTGTTCTAAAAATCCATTTAATATATGGCCCCCAGATAGGGGGCGTATCAGATATTAAACTGATAAGAACAGATACTACACTTGATCTTAGCCAAAAGGCCGAGAAGCGATAACCTGAAAAGGGACCCAGGAAAGCGCCCGCTTCTCAGGCTAGGCCTGACAACTGTAGGAGACAGCCACGCCACACGCCGTATACTTTCTTCAGCGGCGGCCCACAACACTCCATTGCTGCACATTCTAGGCCCGACTAGCCTGAAAAGCCTGACACCTTCACTGGGACCCTCTTTACACCTCTCTGTCTGCAAAGGCACGCACATGAGCCGAGGACTTTTCAAACGAGATGCCTGCAAAATTTGCATTAACTCCTCCCCTTGACCATAAGTGCAACGACGCCCGCTGATTAGTCGGCCTGCCGTTCCGTCCTCGTCTCCCCAGGCAATTAATCACACTGTCTGCCCAGCTTCTTTCGGAATATTCACAGCATGTCACAGAAACAGCACTTCAAGGTGCATCACAATTGTTTCTCGGGCCACCGGCAAGTAAATAGAAAAGGAAGCTGCATGCTGCAACAGCAGCAGGGTTCTAAAAGGTGTGTGTCATAATCCTCACTTGCCTTTATTATGTCACTGGGTCCACAAGAGGGAGACACACTACGTCAGATTAATAGTTTCATTCATTCGGAGATCCAATTGAATTTGCAAATCACAAGTTGCTCCATTAAAGGAATAATTGGATCAATTCAGTAATCCTTTTGGACAAAGAAAAGGGTCTTCTTATCTGCAAATGCTTGTTTGCTAAAAGAGATAAGAAACAAAACAACAAAAAGACACAATAAATTGACACGAAATAAGACACAGGAGACAAAAATCTGTTCTTATGTTTTTTTGTTGCTGAAAAGAGACATGATTCTATTTTTTGATAACTGGATAAGAGAAGTGCACCGGTCCTGGAAGTACTGCAATACCAGGTCAATGCGTGGAGTGGACAGAGCAAGCTCTTCTTCCATCTCCCTGTTCTAAAAATCCATTTAATATATGGCCCCCAGATAGGGGGCGTATCAGATATTAAACTGATAAGAACAGATACTACACTTGATCTTAGCCAAAAGGCCGAGAAGCGATAACCTGAAAAGGGACCCAGGAAAGCGCCCGCTTCTCAGGCTAGGCCTGACAACTGTAGGAGACAGCCACGCCACACGCCGTATACTTTCTTCAGCGGCGGCCCACAACACTCCATTGCTGCACATTCTAGGCCCGACTAGCCTGAAAAGCCTGACACCTTCACTGGGACCCTCTTTACACCTCTCTGTCTGCAAAGGCACGCACATGAGCCGAGGACTTTTCAAACGAGATGCCTGCAAAATTTGCATTAACTCCTCCCCTTGACCATAAGTGCAACGACGCCCGCTGATTAGTCGGCCTGCCGTTCCGTCCTCGTCTCCCCAGGCAATTAATCACACTGTCTGCCCAGCTTCTTTCGGAATATTCACAGCATGTCACAGAAACAGCACTTCAAGGTGCATCACAATTGTTTCTCGGGCCACCGGCAAGTAAATAGAAAAGGAAGCTGCATGCTGCAACAGCAGCAGGGTTCTAAAAGGTGTGTGTCATAATCCTCACTTGCCTTTATTATGTCACTGGGTCCACAAGAGGGAGACACACTACGTCAGATTAATAGTTTCATTCATTCGGAGATCCAATTGAATTTGCAAATCACAAGTTGCTCCATTAAAGGAATAATTGGATCAATTCAGTAATCCTTTTGGACAAAGAAAAGGGTCTTCTTATCTGCAAATGCTTGTTTGCTAAAAGAGATAAGAAACAAAACAACAAAAAGACACAATAAATTGACACGAAATAAGACACAGGAGACAAAAATCTGTTCTTATGTTTTTTTGTTGCTGAAAAGAGACATGATTCTATTTTTTGATAACTGGATAAGAGAAGTGCACCGGTCCTGGAAGTACTGCAATACCAGGTCAATGCGTGGAGTGGACAGAGCAAGCTCTTCTTCCATCTCCCTGTTCTAAAAATCCATTTAATATATGGCCCCCAGATAGGGGGCGTATCAGATATTAAACTGATAAGAACAGATTTTTTGATTGAAAAAGTAGCTTTATTTTGTATAAAGTACAAAAAACACAGTTCATACATTTCATTCAAGTGTACGCAGTACACCGTAAGACATGATCATGCATACGTTTTAGTACAATACAGGGCATAAAGTACAAGACATGACATCCTACACTATATACATCAAGTACTGCACTAACCATTCAAACTTTACAGTGTATTACAGTGCAATAAAATAACATTGGATGTGAGGGGGAGGTAGGTGAGAGGGGTAGGGTGATGGAGTCACGAGCAAAAAGTTTTTATTGAGGACAGACACAAAGGGAAGGGTGCATAAATAGACATGACATTCAATAATACTTCATGCTGTGAAGGGGAATGGGTTGGAGGGGGAAAGGGAGGGGGGCACAAACCAAAGTTTTTTATTGAAAATAGACACAATGGGGAGGAGGAGAAGAGGAGACAACAATCAATCAATTACAATCAATCGTCGTCTTCATCTTCCTCAGGACTGTCAAGGGTGTTATAGTCTCTTAGCAGGCTATGGATAAGCCTGCGACAGTCCTGGATGGTCATCTTCTCCCGCTTCAAGATGAGGCGGTTCCTGGCAAGCCACATAGCGTCCTTAAAACAGTTCATAAGGCGCCAGGCCTCCTGGATTGCCTCAACGGTGTGAGTCCCAGGAAATAATCCATAAAATACCGAATGGTATGAAAGGCAAGTCCTGGGCACACTGTCCTTAAGTTCATGTTCCAGGGCATCCAACAATGCCTGTGCAGTGGGACAGTCCCAAAAGATATGTTGAGCAGTCTCCCTCTTGGTAATACAAAAGGGGCAGTGAACATATCTGCACAGGTTTCGGGAGTGCATAAATGTCCTGAGAGGCAAACCCCCCTGAATGGCCATCCATGCAATGTCTTTATGTCCATTAGTCAGTCTCTTAGAGGCCACATTCTCCCAAACATGTTTGGCCGTGGCCACAGGGAGCCCTGGAACAGACTCCATAATGTCCTTAGCTCTGATGAGCTTGTGGATAGTTTTAGGTTTCCACAAGTCTGGTTTAAGTCCCTCCAGATGGTGCTCCCTCACAAATTGTCCAACATCCAGGTAAAACCAAGGTGTAGTCCAGTTGTAAGGGAAGGAGCTGTCCCACTTGTCCCAACCAAGTTTCCTCCAAAGAGGAAGAAGGAAAAAGCGTGACATGGACTTCCCAGCAGAGCAAACGTTCTTTTCAAGGAGTGTCCTGCGGATACAGTTGCAAACAAAGAAGGCACGCAGCATGGTGGGGATATCCGGGATCCCTTTCCCACCTTTGTGGGGCTCCTTGTACATAACTGACCGCTTCACTCTGTCCATTTTGGAGCCCCAGATGAAGTGAAAGACTGTCCTCGTGATGGTCTTACAGACGGCAGCAAGAGGTGGCCAAGCTTGGGCCGTGTACTGAAGAACGGGAAGAATCTCGTTGCGCAGTACCAGTGCTTTCCCTTCGATGGTAAGAAGTCTGAGGCTCCACAGTCCAATCTTTTGCCGGACTGTTGCCAGTCTCTCTTCCCAGCACTTCAGGGCCGCCTCCTCTCCACCGAACCAAACTCCAAGAATTTTGATGAAGTCCGGCTTGATTGTGAAGGGGAATGCAGCGGGGGATGACAGGTGCCACTGACCAAACAGCATTGCCTCTGACTTCCCGCAGTTGACTTTTGCCCCTGAAGCTTGGCCGAAGTTGTTGCAGGTCTGGACGAGTGCTGCCACCGAACGCTGATCAGCGCAGAAGACAGTGACGTCGTCCATGTAGAGCGAACACTTGGCCTCTAGTCGGTCTGGACCCGGTGCGGTGATCCCTCTGATCTCTGGGTTTCGCCTGATGGACATCGCAAAGAGCTCTATACAACAGACAAAAAGGAGAGGTGAAAGAGGGCAGCCTTGTCTGACCCCAGACAGTACAGAGAAGGGGTCAGTCTTCCAGCCGTTCACCAACACAGAGCTGTAAATATCAAGGTACATCAGGTTAACATAAGAACAAAACATATCACCCAATCCAAACCTGCACAGAACCTTACGCATAAAACCATGAGAGACACGATCAAAGGCCTTCTCCTGATCAAGACTGACCAGGGCCACATGTGCATGGCGGTCTTTGATATAATGAACCGTGTCCCTCAGCAGCGCAAGGCTGTCTGCAATCCTTCTACCAGGAATGCCACAAGTCTGATCAGGATGAACAATTCGCCCAATGACAACCTTTAGCCTGTTGGCTAGTACCTTGGCCAAAATCTTGTAGTCCACGTTCAGGAGGGAGATGGGCCTCCAATTTTTGAGGTCACATCTCTCTCCCTTGCGCTTGTACAAAATCGTGATCAAGCCCTCTCTCAGAGTAGGAGGCATCCTGCCCTCCACCACCATCTCCTCATACAGCTCTAGCAGGTCCGGGCCAATGAGGTCCCACAGCGCTACATAGAGCTCGGCTGGGAGGCCATCACTGCCCGGGGTCCTGCCCGGCCTAAAGGATTTAGCGGCAGAGTGCAGCTCCCCCAAGGTGAGGGGGGCATCCATAGCTGCCCTACCTGTAGGATCAATAGGGTTAGTGATACCTGACAGGAAAGATTCAGCTGCGTCGTCGTCTGTAGTCTTAGGGGAGTAGAGT